>NC_143552.1:16941666-17247500 GCF_054136105.1 Typopeltis vanoorti | reverse complement strand
TCTGACATTATCATAGTGTGTCCATTCCCTTTATCCAACTTGTCTGTATTCTTATAAAATATGAGATAATTGCTGAAACATGACCTTCCTTTAGTAAACCCATGCTGCTGCTTGCAGAGAATAGCTTTTTTAAATCTTCACTGCCGCACAGATACTGATTGGTCAGCACATAGACACATCAGTTTTTGCACCACCCTTGTACGATGGAAATATCATGCATTCCTTCCATTCCTGTGGTATCATTTCTGAGCTGAGACACAAGTTATACAAACAACTAAAAGTGTGTGGGAAGGCTTATATTTTGTGGTACATGTTGATTAATTTTAATGATATTGATGAGAACAAAGACTGATAAGAAAATAACTATTTATTAAATTATTGCTGATATTTCGCTGGTATTCTATCCAGCATCTTCAGAGCACAAAAAACAGTTTGTCACAGTACGCAAGACAACAGCAATCTGGTATAACAATGGGACTATTTTGAACAATTATAATATACAACACAAAGACTAAAGTCCTAATTAGGCACCATCTATGTTGAGGAAAAAAAAAAAAAAACAAGACAGAAAGCTGGTATTAATTTGGTCTTAAAATGACTGTCTCCCAAATCTTTGGCAAATTTATATAGCCATACTTATTGAGGTTTGGAGTATGTTTTAAGGTTTCTGTTGATTCCAGGAACAACCTCTCAGACTTATAAAGCTTCTGTGCAGCACTTTTGTTTTTTTCCAATTGATCCTGTGTGCAGGGATATTTTTATTATTATTCGTGACACCTCCAAGGAGTCTGAAGACTTATCGCGGGAGGACACCTATTGTACAACTGTCCGTCTCCACACTACACCGAACCTCTACTACCAATCATCAACGTCAGCGCCATCTATTGGCCACTACCACAGCTAGTATTTTTATGTCTGTAAATTGCATGAGTCCTGAAGAGTCAATTCGACTGTATGCTGGATGAAAAGCCTGAGTTTCCGGGAGAAAAAACCCTGCTACCACCGTATGAGATCAGCTAACTCACCTTTGATTGAAAAACATCCATACAAAGATTCCTCCCCATCATGAAGAGAATCGCACTTAGGCCTTTTCCAATCAAAGGGTGCAAAGTACTGTCGTTCTTCCAATTGTGCTACAGAGGCACTTCTAAAGGGACTAAAGCATGGTCTGCTAGACCTGACTTGTCGTAGCGATAGTGCTGGATGTATTTTTTATGTTCAGTGAGGCAGATGCCCACAGTTCTTCCTGTTCTGTCCACATAAACTTGATCACACGAACAGGGCACTTCATAGACTCCTGGATGCAATAAAGGAGAGATTTGTCCTTGGGTGAACTGATGAGAGTTGCCAATTTCTTATTTGGTTTAAATACGGTGCATAGTTGAGTTTATTAAGCACTCTAGATATCTTTTCAGATGTGCCCTTAATGTATGGGATGGTGATAGTTTTGTTGTAGTCTTCTGTGGTAGACAGTGGGGGGATTTCTGGGGCACATTTACTCTATCTTATGTGGATTATTGCTCACTTAAGTCACACCAAGAAGGTGTGACTTAAGTGAGTGAGTTCAGCAGTGAGAGCAGTGTCATTGGAACAAATCACTCTAGCTCTGTAGGTTAGCATTTTTAGGATACCATATTGTTGAGATGGGTGATGGTGTAATTGTTTTTGGAAATATCTCCCTGTATGTATGGGTTTTCTATAAACCGAAAATAATAAGGAACCATCTGGAAGACGTGTGATTAGTGTATCGAGGAAGAGCAGACAGTCATTAGCTTCCTTTTCCATTGTAAAGTTGATTTTAGGTGTTGGCTATTTAAATTCACTAAGAATGTATCCAAAGTGTTTGGATCATGTGGCCAATGGCAAGCATATCGTCAACATAGCATAGCCAAAGTGGTTTGAAAGTGGCTGTATTGATAGCTAGCTTTTCCAAGTGCTCTATGTAGAAGTTGGCTAAGGGAGAGAAAGGGGGAGCCCATTGGAAAGGGAAAATATACAAACAATTAAATGAGACAGCAATTGGTTCCCCCCTTTCTCTCCCCCCCCCCAGCCAACTTCTACATAGAACACTTTGAAAAGCCAGCTATCAATACTAAGGCAAGTGATGAAAACAATACCACGTTTACCAGGAGTTGCCCCAGTCCTGAAAATACTTCAGGTGCAAACTTGAACAGTTGCTTACACTTGGATAAAGAATTAAACGAAATATATAATTGGTAGCATAGTCAAGTGAAAAAACTTCCATCAACTTATCTCCAATCCAGAGAATTTTAATAATAAGGTGCGACACATTTTGGCAACTGGTATAGGCAGTGGTGAGCTATAAGGTGCTCGCCCGAGCCCTTTGTTAATTTTTTTTCTCAAATTTGCGAGCCTCTGGTTCTTCTTGTTTACTTCTTTATTTTTTCAAAAAAAAAGCAAAACAAAACATAATTTTCTTTTTAAATATATTGCGACAAACTCATACGATAACCTAACAAAGTGGCATTATTAAATAAAATATTATAGTTACTGTTACTACCATTTTACAAATAAGAATTCACTTTTGGGGATGCTTAAGGGTCAAAGATGTATAACTGAGAGGAGACCTCCACATAGCCTTTAAAGGAATGTGGAGAACCGACCAGGGCTTCTGACCAAAAGTCCAATCCTCACCTTCTCGTGGCGCATCCTGTTGGGTATCTACCTGGATACTGAACGAATGAGGATGGGCTGGCAATTTGGGATTTATCCGACCAAATTGTATTCTTATTGGCTTAAACTAATATACAAAATGATGGTACAACATGACAAAATTTCATGCCAGCTGGGGCGTCGCCTGGTTACACAAGGCCCCTGTTGTTTTTGCCAGGGAACCAGGGCAAACAGCGAAAAGTCTGCTACTGGAACAAACCTGAAAGCACATCAAAACTCAACGTCACCAAAGTTATAGATTGGTACTATCAAGATAAGAAGCCTGAATGGCAAAGAAATAGAGCTAGTTGTGGAATTAGATAAGTACCAGATCGACATAATAGGGGTGACTGAAACAAAAAAGACAAAAACTGGTGAGATCTTTCTGAGCAATAAATACAAAATGTTATATTCAGGCAATAACAATCAACGAAAAGAAGGAGTAGCCATAGTATTCAACACAAAATATGGGGCTAATCTTCTTGAATGGCAGATAATCTCAAATAGAGTGATGTGGGCAAATATCAGAATGGGGAATTGGACAATGAGACTTACTTGTGCCTATGGTCCCATAGAAGTTTCTACTAAGGTAGAAGTGGAGGAATTTTTTGATGCTTTAGAAAAAGTAACTGACACAATGAAAAAGGAAAAGTTGGTCCTTGTTGGGGATCTAAATAGCAGAGTAGGAAATGATTGTCAGACATACAAAAATATTTTGGGAAAATTTGGAGAAAAGAGCAAAGCTCATAATAATGACAAATACCTGTTGGATTTCTGCTTAGGATATGGACTGGTTATTTATTACTAACATCTTGTTCCAACATAAAAATGTGCACAAATTCACATGGAGAGAAGAGGCAAGGAATAAGAAAAGTCTCATTGACTGTGTTATTGTTGATAGTGATGTTTTCTCCCTGGTGCAGGACACCAGAGTGTACAGAGGATTTGAAATTGGAAGTGATCACTATTTAGTCTTGAGCAGGATAAAACTGAATTTCATATTGAAAAGAATAACATGTAAGAAAGTTTTAAAGCGAATAAAAGTTGTGCAACTCTCAGATGTGAACTGTAGACTAAAATACACAAAGCTTATTGAAGAAAAAATGAAAGTGTTTGAGAACAGGAACCAAACCTTGAAGATTCAGTGGCAAGCCTTAAAGAATACCTTGATTGATTCAGCCAGAGAGGCATGTAGGGAAGTTGTCTGCAAGGATAGAAAAATCAGAACTCCATGGTGGACACAGGAAGTTAAAGAGACAGTGAAGGAAAAGAATAAAGCATATCAAAAGTTCCTGGCAAATAAGTCAGCTTATGCTCTTACAGAATACAGAAACAAATGTAAGAAAGCTAAACACTGTGTAAAACTAGCTAAACAAAAGTCATGGGGAGGACTTTGGCAAGAACATAGAAAATAAATATCAAGAAGGTGGCAAAATATTCTGGAGGTTGTTGAAGAAGCTTAGAAATGGAGGAAAGAGTGCTGTTAAAGGAGTTAGAGATGATAAAGGTGACATGAAAACTGGAGAAAAAGATATCCTTGAAGTATGGAGTAACTACTTCGAAAAATTGCTAAATGAAACATGCAGTGATAGCACAATGGTAAAAAACACTCAACAGGCACACAGTCAGGAATACATATCCATACTTGAAGTAGAAAAAGCCATCAAAGGCTTGAAATGTGGAAAGGCAGCAGGAGTAGATGATATTCACCAGAAATGCTGAAATATGGTGGTATAAAAGTCTTACAGTGACTGCACTGCATAGTTCAAAAGGCCTGGACAGAGGGGAAAATTCCCAATGATTGGAGTAGAGCTCTCATAGTACCCATATTTAAAAAGGGAAATAAAACTGAATATGAGAATTACAGAGGTATTTCCCTACTGAGTGTTCCTGCCAAGATTTATGCCAGTATACTTGAGAAACGATTGAGAAGAATTGTGGAAGAAAAGCTTGGTGAAGAACATGTTGGATTCAGGCCAAATAGAGGCTGTCATGATCAGATCTTCACTTTACGACAAATAGTTGAGAAAGCATGGGAATATAACAAAGATCTGTATTTAAGTTTTGTCGATCTGCAAAAGGCATATGACAAGCTGACAAGAGAGAAGATATTCAATACTCTACAGTTATATGGTTGTCAATGGGGCATTATGTCAAGCAATACTTAGTCTTTATTTGAGTTGTAAGTCAGCAGTTAGAATTGAAGGAAGTACAGGAAGATGGTTTAATGTTAAATCTGGTGTGAGACAAGGATGTACATTATCCCCTCTGTTATTCATTAGCTAGATGGATCACATTATGAAGGAAAGTGGTATTAAACATGATATCAAAATTGGAGAGGTTAATGTCAGCTCTTTGCTTTATGTGGACGATGTTATACTTTTAAATAAATCTACAAGTTTGCTGCAAGATTCTTTGACTAAATTGAATAACTGTTGTAATAGATATAGTATGAAGGTCAGCAATAAAAAGTCAAAGACAATGAAAATAGTTGAATCGTTGAACATGTCAACTGCGTTGTGAACGGAGAACCTGTGGAACAAGTAAAACATTTCAGCTACTTTGGCACGATTTTTAGTGAAGAAGGTAAATTAAATATGGAAATAGATGATCCATATTTAATTTACCAGGATCCATACCAGCTTTGATGATCCATACCAGGATCATCAAAGCTGGTATGGTAGGAAGTCAACTGAATAAATTCATATGGAATAAGAGAGAAATTAGTCGGAACACTAAATTAGCTGTATACAAGACAGTGTTCACACCAGTTTTAACTTATGGATCTGAGAGCTGGGTCAGAAGTAAAACACTTGACCAAAGACTAGAGACTGCAGATATGAGAGTCCTGAGAAAGATTAGAGGGGGTGAACAGATGGCATCAATGGCAATATCATATTAAAAATGAGGATATTAGGAAAGAACTTGACATTGTCAACATTCAGGAATACGTTAGCAGAACTAATCTCAGGTGGTATGGTCATTTAAACAGAATTGGCAAGGAAAGATTAGCAAAACAGGTGTTCTCTGCTACGTTGGCAGCAAAACGACCCAGAGGAAGACCAAGATATAGGTGGATTGATACGGTACAAAGTGCCTTAGATGATAGAAATATAAGATCTGATAATGTTGGAGTCTTGACAAATAACAGATCATTTGGAGGAAAATTGTAGATAGGAAGTTAGTAATGATGTAAATTTTTCATGTAGTAATATCATATCCTGTACATCCCTTGAGGGTATCTGTCAGGAATTTGATGATGATGATGAATTCACTTTTGGTAATCGCATATAAATAAATAGGACTCTAAAATAATGCCCCCTTGATTGGTACCGTTGATTATCACTTGAAGGATAAAAACAAAGAGATATATAACGTACTTCAATATTATTGTTTTTAGATAACATTTATTTATTATTTATAGATTGTTTGTCATAACAAACTCTATCGCAAGTAAAAGAAATTATTTTGTTTATAAAAAATGTGGACTATTTCATATGTGCGATTATACAAGATTTGTTTTAAAATAAATATTTCTTTCGTTAATTTGTATTATATTTTGACATTTTGTTTCAAAATAAATATTTCTTTCATTATTTTAAAACAATTGTATTATTTATAATGTTATGGAACAAGATTAACAGATCGCATTATACGTGGACATGGCATTTTAGGGCTAGTTTTCAAACAAAATTTCTAGTTCGCATTATATTATACGTGGATCGCATTATACGCGATTCGTATAATGCGATCCACGTATAATGTACGGTAGTTTCTTATCAGTCTGTGTTCTCGTCTATACTCTTAAAATTAATCAACAAACAACTAAAATGCCTAGCCAATTCAGTTGAACATTCCTTTAGCAAACATGCTAATATTCCATCTTTCTTGTTAACAAATTCCTACACAGATTATGCAACAACTCTTCAATCTCATTTTCCTGAATCTCTAAATCTTCATCCAATGTAGCGGTAGCACTGTGTGCCATGTTACATATACCTGGTTGATATGTCTTAGCAAAGTGAGCACTTATTAATTGAATAATCTCATTCGCTTCTTAACCTTGTAGTACGATGTGCATTCAGTAAAGTTATTCTTTCACATTCATTCTTTCATTTGCTTGCTGTCAAAGAAAGATAAAATTTTTTTGGATTGCCTTGAGCCTGTATAGCCAATTTCTTTTCATACTCTGATTTAGTTTTTCGCACAATACTTGTTACTTTTCTGGCCTGCACTTTATATATTTCATAACTCCTTTTACTCTTATTCTCATGATATTCTTTTCACATCTTCTTGTAGATCTCTTGCTTAATAAGGTTGCACATCCATTTCACTCCCAACCTATTTATTCTTTGAACTGGGAATACATTCAGATACTGCCTCATTTAAGCTTTTTTTTTGCAAATAGTATCTGTCATCTAATTAATTACAATTAAATAATCGTCTGTTTCGACATCATCGTTTTGATACATGTACCAGGTTGCAAAGATCCCTCAAAGGTATGTACACAGGCACTGAAACAATAGATGATTATTTCATTGTAATCTGTTATTCACTCAAAGTTATCTGTTATTCATTATTTCAGTTCAGAGGACTGTAAGAGTGTCGCTGATGAACAGTAACACCCTTAATTTTTATTACTTTATCTACAACTGTTTTATAGAAATTGTCAGATCAGGTGGGTGAGATTTCACCATTTCTATCTTCCCATTTTTCCTTTGTGAACACTACTCTTGTTTCAGGTTTCTTTTTTCTAGATCTTATCTGGTGTTTCCACATTTTATTTATTTATTTATTTTTTCTGTGGTTTTCCTCTTCGTCTCTTCTTCTCAAATTTCATTTCATACATTCCATTTAGTATTCCTTCTAAATTCATTCTCATATGTCCAAACTACTTCAAGCAAGAGTTTACAAGCATTTCTTCAACACTTTTTAGTCCTTAACCATTCCTAATTTCCACATTTCTTGTCTTTTCAACTGTTCATCATTGGCTGTGAAAATAGCTGTGTAATAATAATTAGTATGATCCAGAATTAGTATGGAAGGCTAAAGCTAAAGACTTAGAAAGTCTCCTTCTAATCACATGATGCCTAAAATGTCTGTTATAAATTTATATATTTAGTTTAATCCTTTATCCAAGTGTAAGCAAACAAAGTTTGCGCCTGAAGTATCTTCAGGATGGGGCAGCTTGTGGCAAAGGTTTACTAAGTTCTCATCACTTTCCTTAGTATCTCCCATAATGCAAAGCACATCTCCTGGCAGATAGGTATAATGCTGTGCATTATGAGAAGGATCACTACCCAGACTGGTTTCAACTTTATTGAGGTCTCTTCAGTGGCAGCCAGACCAGAGGTGATATCAAGGTTGAAGCAATGCATAAGTCATATTTCCCTATACGAGTTGCCAAAAGGTGTGACACTTATTATTAAATTACTCTGGATTAGAGAAAGATGATGAAAGTTTTTTCACTTGGTTAGATTATAAATTATATATTTAGTTTAATCCTTTATCCAAGTGTAAGCAAACAAAGTTTGCACCTGAAGTCTCTTCAGGCACAAGTGAAGTCAGTCTGCCTTTGCCACAAGTTGCCCCATTCCCAGAAGTATCTTCAGGTGCAAACTTTGTTTGCTTGCACTTGGATAGAGGATTAAACTAAATATATAATTTATAGTTTAACCAAGTCAAAAAACCTCCAATAAAATGTCTGTTGTTTCTTTCATTTGACACATTCACTGAAGATGCACAAACAACATTCATTTGGTCCATTTCATACACCTATGACATGCCATGAAAAGTCCTCACATGCTTGTTGGGATAGACTAGTGTTCTCTCTCTCACTTGCCATGAACTATAAAATTTCACTTGTGTCTATACTAGCAGATCCCCTTGCCACTTATGTGTGTCTGTTGTATTTCCTTTCTTAACTTTGAAAATTGTAATTACTCAGTCTTGTCTCACGTGCCTAATTCCACTTGCTGGACATCTTTTTTATCCTCATTTGGATCTTTTCACTTATCTCCTCATCTCTTCTGAACCCAAATGACCATATCTGACATACTAGACAAGATGTGATCTTATGAAAGATGTGATGGAAGAATAACTTTCTTACTCCTAGATGTCAGTCTTCACTTAAACATTGCAGTCATCCAATATAATGACTTACTGCATTAGTAAGTCTCGGGCGCCCAACCCCCCAAGTTCCGGACTGGTAGGCCGGTTCTCCTTGAATTCTGACTCGAATTTCGAAAACTCGGAAGGTGGAGTTCCGTTCTCCTGGCGCCTTCGGCGCCCAACCCCCCCCAAGTTCCAGACCGGTAGGTTGGTTCTCCTTGAATTCTGATGACTCGAATTTTGAAGACTCGACACTCGGGCTAGCCCCTGAGTTTCAAAACGTTTCAAAAAACGTGACACGAAAACGTTACAGAAAAAGACTTATCATTTTATATTATAGAGTAGATTAAGTGTATTCATTAAAAAATTTAAAAGTAGTAAAACGATTTTTTATTCAACCCCTCCTTTCTTTTAAAATATGCATTACAAGAGAGTGAGTTGTGAAAAATTACCCTTTTCGAAAATGGGTCTCGACCCATAAATATTTGGGCACCCCTGATTTAGGCGATTCATGTTTCTTATCTGGTCCCAGTAAACCATTACCTTCAAGTGTCTTCACAAGTAAAATTCAGGTAGGCTGAGGTCTGGGAACCACTGTTACTGATCCAGAAACCCAAAAACTGCTGATCTAACCATGCATATACTGTAATGGAGTCTTGCTGAACATATGCCAGAAATTCTTCATTCTCATTTAGCAGGGATGGCATGAGCATGTCTTGCTGTGTGTTTAGGCACATTTCAACATTCAAATTTTTATTTAAAGAAAAAAAAACAAACAGGTGTGATGGTTTTGTTTCTTCATATCCAGTACCACCACACCATCAGTTTTCTTGCACCTTGCATACTCATCTGGCATAGGTTGGCATCATGAAATCAGGATAAAAATTGATTTTGTCCTTAAACAAGATCCTAGTGTAGAAGTATGCATCGCTGTCCAATTGGTTTACTGCCTATTTGCAAAATTCCATCTGTCTCTCTGGTTGTCTTCATTAATATGCTGCAACATTTGCATTTTGTATGGCTGTTATTTGTGCTTTCTTATGGTGTGGATGATACTCATTTGTCTGACACCGCTTTCTTCAGACTACTGTCGTGTGTTTTTTTTTGGGACTCTTTACAAATGCTGCCAGCACCATGTCCATTGTGCCTTCATTGGTAGATGTTCGTGGTCATCTAATTCTTAGTTGGTCAGTAAAACTTCCAGTCTTTCTGAACTTCTCACTAAGTTTGGCAGTGGGGTTATGTGCAGTGTGCCTGCCATGTCTCTTGTTAAATTCCATTGCAATCTTGCAACAGTTTCCTTAACTGGCAGTGAGGATTATTTTTATATGCTCTTTTTTAGGCATTTCATTAAAAATAGAAAAAAAAAAGAAACATTATTCTCTATATATGAGGACTTTTGAATAACCCTGTAATTGAATAGATTTGGCATGAGTAAAGAGAGAGGTAGTGTTACTGGAGGGAAAAGTAATGACAGATATGAATAAGAAATCTGATGGAGTAAAAGGTGATGTTGGAGAGCAGGAGGATGGATCAGGAGAGACAGGTGCTTGTGAATGGAATGCTGGGTAATGAGAGAGAATACAACTTGGGCAGGAAAACAGGAAGACCAAAGAATAGGAAGGTGGATTCTGGAATCAGTAGTGTGTGTGTGTGTGTGAGAGAGAGAGAGAGAAGCCAACCAAGGAATAGAATGATGTGCAATGCTAGGAGATCATTAGAGGAAACATATGGGATAGGTGATGATAGAGAGAAATTGCTAAGAGTATATGAGGAGGAGCAACAGCTGAGAGGTGTGATATACAGGACTGCTTATAGATCCAGAAATGAATTATTTTGTTTGTTTACAAATGCCAGGAGTATCAGAAATAAGAGTGATCAAAATTATTGCATTTATCAAATTTATTTGCCTAAAAATTGTTGTAACAAATGAAATGTACTTGGATGAGGATAATATCCTAATGGGAATAAAAATAGGAGGGGATGGGATATGATGCTTTTCATGATAGGAAAGGCAAGAAAGAGAGAAATTGCTGTCAATAATAGCAGAGGAGTTATGTCCACATAAGGTAGATATACTGGAAAAAATATCAGTAGTTTTGGGGCAGTATGGTTTGAGGTGGATAGGATGAAATATTTAATTGAATGTTGCTGTAGTAGCCTGGGAATATGGAAAATGGCAACAAGGAAATGCATGGGAAAATTGGCTTAGCAAATAAAAAAAACGGTAACCATATGAGTGATTTTAATTATTATAATATAGATTGGAATGGAGAGATGGCCACAGGGTACAAATAATATTGATTTATCAAGTATTTGAGAGACAACTACCTTCAGCAGTATATAATGGATTACACACAAAGATCTAGAGCCTTAGATTTAATGATTTCACCAGAGTATGTTATTGTAGATGAGATGAGATTTGATGAGTGTAACCATGAGGTGATCACCTGGGTGTTGGTGGTCAGCCATATGAGGACTTCTGTAAGGAAAGGATATATGAGGAACTACAGAGTCTTTAATTGTGGATGATAACTTGGACACTAGCAAACTAAAAAACTGTAATAGCAACAATGTTGGAATATATTCTAAAAGTCAGAATATTAAATAAGGTAGATGTAACAGAAAGGAATGAAGAAGCTAAGCATGGCCAGAAAGAATGCATTACACTGAAATCAGTGTGAGATGGATGATAATTTCATTTCATTAGGATTACAAAGACTATTTCATGAATGTAATTTGTGAATTACATTCATGAATGTATGGATGTCAACAAAAAAGTTAAGAAAGAAAAAAATATGCAGCATGAGCAGAAATTAGGCTAAGCAGGCTAAGAAAATCACAGTGTTTGGTCAGTAGAAGAATGATTATGAGAGAATATTAATTGGTGCAAATGACAGAATGATGATCACTGCAGAGGATACCTTAAAGATTCTTATTGAACACTAAAGCATTTTATCTTTGTTAGTTTTATCATTATCCAAAGCTTATATGTTAAAGATACCAAGAAATTATATACTAGGTTTTAATCCTTTTCCCAAGGAAGCAAACAATGTTTTGCAGTTGAAATATACAGGTTGCAGTTGAAATATCCCTTGATGTTGCCGCGTATATCAAAATCATGTTAATCAAATATAATAATCAATGGTAAAAATTACAATTCGTCCATGATTGATTACTGTATTAATAAATTGTTTTATATGGTACTTTTTTAGGAAAGATAAAAAATGAATGCAAAGTAAATTCTTAATAAATGCTTGTATCTACATTAGTTACTGCAATTTTTTTTTTATCAAAAAAGATTATCAGTAGTCGTTTGAACTGTTTTAGTTTTTTCTTATCAGCATAAATTCTACAATAACAAGCAAAATGACTTGGCAAACAAGCATTCTTCGATTAACATCTGGATCCATATTTGTTACTTGCTGCTTTAAGCGATTCTAAACTGTGAAATATTCCATCCAGTTCTTTGATTCTTACCTCCTTTGGAACCTCATCTTCACATTCTGTTTGTTCGTTTCTTCATATTTGCATTGTTGTTTAATTTCAAGATCATTGTCACTGAAATCTTTTGAATTTAAATCCAATAATTCTTTAACATCTTCTGCATCAACACCATCAAAACCAAGGTCTTCAACAATTGCACCGATTTCATCAACCACCTTGTTCACAGGATTTTGAAAACCACCTAAGTCATTAGTGCATTCTGGCAAAAGGTTTTTCCAAACAGCTCTCATGCAGCTAGAAGACACTTGCTCCCACAAGTCATGAATGTTTTCAATTGCGTTTTTAACGTTAAAATTTTTCCAAAATTCTTGGAGCGTAATCACATTTTTCTCCAGTTGTTGTTTCTACCTTTGAGAATGTCTTTTTAAGAAAATAGGCTTTGAAGGTTGCAATGACACCCATGTCCATGGGTTGTAGCAATGATGTTGTATTTGTTGGAAAAAATAAAACTTTCACATTCTCACACAAATCCATTAAGAGAAGGATAAAATTATTTTTTGGATGAAAAAATTTACAAAGAACGTAATTTGTAAACACAGCAGAACAATTGGAGCTTATAATACATGCACTCTTAATGCTTAATGGGAGGAATGACATCATCATGCTCACGACTTTCTTTCTCTTGGCCAGGAAACGCTCCTTGAGACTTTCATGTTTTTGTGTGGTGAATCTAAAGGTGCATTAATTAAAACTCTTGCCGCGTGTATAAAGGGATTGTTGCCATTAATTTTGCTACATTATTCAAATCTTGCGTTAAGCAAGGGATATCTGTATTCACATCTGAACTACTTGTATAAGCACACACCCTTTGGGATGTGTATACTGCTATGCATAATAGGAAGGGCTGCTACTCAGACCGGTTCCAACCTTTATTGAGGCCTCATCAGTGAGAGCCAGACCCAGGAAAGATACCAAGGTTGAAGTAATGCAGAAGTCATGTATATCTTATGTACAAGTAGCCAAAAGGCACTTATCTTATTAATAGAAATCTCTGGATGAGAGAAAGATGTAGAAAGGTTTTTTTCCTTGGGTTTATTATATGTAAAAAATACCAAGAAATTATATACATGTCCGATAGGGGTGTGTGCTTTGCATTATGGGATACCTAGGGCAAGTGATATGAAGTCATTAGCCTCTATATACAAGTAGCTCAGACATGAATATATTTAACCTGCAAAACATTGTTTTGCTTCCTTGGGGAAAAGGATTAAAACCAAGTATATAATTTATTGGTATCCAGAGCTTGTGTGCAGGAGTGACTTTCAGGATTCTTTTGAGATAGTTGTCACTCAAAAACTCAAGAAACTCAATTTCTTTACAACCAGTTGCTATCTCGTCATCTCAGTCTATATTGTCGTAATTAAATTCACCAATAATGATCAATCTTTTCCCATTTACTTAGCTAATTTTCTTATACATTTCATGGTCACTATCCTCCACATTACTAGGTCTATAGCAACATCCAACGAAGTATTTCATTCTATTCACCTCTATCTTATACCATATTGCCCTTGAAACCACTACTTCCTCCTGGACATAAAAGTCTTTTTCTATCATCAGTAGCCCTCCACCTCGCTTTTTACCCTTTCTGTCTTCACGAAATACATCATACCCTTCCATTTCTATTCCTGTCAGGATGTCATACTTATCCAACTATGTCTCACTTATTCCAACAATTTTCGGTGAACAAACTCAATCAATGCAACCATTTAATTTCCCTTGTTTCTGATACTTCTAGCATTCATATACAAACATAACAGCTCATTCGTGAATCTATGACAAATTTTACTGATACCACTTATTAGATGTGTCTTCTCCATACTTTTTTCGAGCCATTTCTTTTTGTCTTTACTCATTCTAGAACCTTCTTCAAATCCAACTGTTTTCCCTTCATCCCTTCCTTTTTATCTCAACACATGCATTTACATTCTCTTTGTAGCATCAACCTTTCTCTCACTGTGTTCCCCCCCTGTCCATCCTGAATCTCCCTGTTTCTGTGTTTATCTTGCACAATTGTTCTCTCATTCTCTATAATCATGCTACCCACTTCTTCATTCTTAAGCACCACTTCAATTTCTCCTCATTACTCTCCTGCTCTTTCACATCACGTCTTACTTGCTCAGATTCATTCGCTGTTCTCATTACTCTCCCTTCCAGCAGCAGTCTCTCCAAATGACTCACACCAAAACCATTCATTTGCAGTCCATCACTCTTAGCAACATCGGGCAAAGTATTCCAATGTATTCACCTCTGTGAATAGAATGTAATACTTATAGGATAGTTCAGTTCTTCCTTAAACTCATTTCACATGTTAACAAACTGCACTCCTTTCTCTTCACACGTTTCTGCCAACATTATTCATAATTCTTGCTCTCTGCCTCATCTTGCTCTCTGATTATTATTATTAAATCAACATTGTTAATAATAATTAACAATGTTGATTTAATAATAATTAACAATAGGTGCAATATAAATATAGAACCTAATGTTAATCCTCGTTTTCTAAATCCTTGTTGCTCAGCAGATTATTATTTATACCAGACCTCCATGCAGTCAAACTCATTGCAATAAAAGTAAAGACACAGATAAGTCATTTGAATTATATTTCCAGTTATTTTTGTGCATAATTTTAATATGCAAAGTAAATTTAATCCTCTGTAGGTCTCTGGATTTGTTCTGTCTCTTTTTCTGAAAATTGGTATTATGATAAACTTGGTAGGTATTGTTCAGCTCTTTTGCTAGTTATTTGTTATAGAATTATGATTGTTAATTATTTCTCTCCTTATTTTAATAGTTATTCTATATCTTATCTATTCCAGCTGATTTTCTGTTTAGTTCTTTAAGGATGTTTTCAGTATGTTTTTCTGTTATTTCAAATTACTTCAAAGTTACACTGTCTTCGCAGCTATTGCTATTGTTAGTTATATTATCTCTGTTCTTTTCTGGGTATAGATTTTTAAAAATAATCATTTGTTTATCCATTTCATTATTTTAGTTTTATACTTTCATTTAGTTCTTTCTTTTGATTTTGTATTATTCTCCAGATTTTTCTTAGTACCATAAAAATCATATTCTAATTTTTTGAAGAATATTACTTCAAACATTGTGTCTATTAAATATTATGCAAGTTTTATCTGTTTTAGTTATTTTACTGTGTCTTTACTTTGTCATTAAAAGCTAGGTAAAAGCACACTCCGCTCTCCAGTTTTGGCAAGAGTTAATAGAATTATTGGTTTCCAGCTGCTTGTGACAGGGCAGTTCTAATTTTATTCAGTTGAGATAAACTACTTTTAAGAACAGAATTCCACTCTCCTCTCAGTTTATGGCTGTCTCAAGTGATATGTAGTCACCAAATGTTGTGATTACTGCAATTACTTTATTTACGTAGAGCAGTAAGAAATTTGGCATATTCTGAATAGGACTGTAAGTCTCTTGTCAATTTAATCAATAGGATTTTAGCCTAACCTCAGACTAAGTAAGTGTTCTCACCCTTCTATCTTCAGTCAGGACTTCAGGTTCTTTATAGTCATGCTAGTAGAACTCGACTGTCTCCATATTTATACTTATATGCTAAGATATTTACTCATTTATAGGGTAGTAAGTTGCTTTTGAATTTATTACTTACCTTAACAAACATTTAATGTAGAATTTTATATATATAAACTATCACCTAGAAAATCCTGTAATTTTTTTTATTTTTCTAACTTCACACTGAAAACAGTGCTACATACTATGGTCCTATGGATCTTATGCCTCTTCTGGTTCTATAGGACCAGAAGAGGCATAAGCTCCCAACAGTATCCTGTGCTATCCAACTCCAAACCTGAGGATTTGAGAAGTTATTCTCTAGTAAGTCCTCTATGCTGTCAGTGTTGCAAGGCACACAAAGAGAGTATCTTGAAATCAGCTTGAGAGTCCAAAGCTTAGTAAGTCCATGTAACTCTTCTGAACACTGTTCTTGGTCATACACCTTTAAAGGATACAGTTGCAAAGGTAAATTTTGGTACGATGCGATGTACTTGGTACAGCTTCATCCTGAAGTAGCCGTACCAGTCTTGGTTTTCAGCAGAGTAGGCAGCTTTCTCCTGATGGAGGGTAGTGACTGGTCATCTAGCACTCTGGGCTGTACTTATGCACAGACACACAATGCTCTAGCTGGTGTCCCAAACAATTAG
The DNA here is from genome assembly GCF_054136105.1 of Typopeltis vanoorti. Lineage (NCBI taxonomy): Eukaryota > Metazoa > Arthropoda > Arachnida > Uropygi > Thelyphonidae > Typopeltis > Typopeltis vanoorti. The sequence goes on along the minus strand of NC_143552.1, from coordinate 17,231,034 downwards.
GCCAATTTAATGGCCCCAAATAATGAGGAGGGGGGCCTCAGAGCACTCTAGCATCTCAGGCCTTGCCAGCTTCGGGAAAAAGTGCAAGTACAGCCCTGCCAGCATCCACAGCTTATGCATCAATAAAGACTAACTCATCTCCTCTCTTTACTACACTGTCAGGCTTCCTTATTCCAATGTTAGTCCTATAGTGGGGTTCTACTGCTGTTATCCAACCTTCATTCTTCAGGCTATTCTCTCTAATCCTCACTGTTGTGTTGTGTCATCTGACGTACTCTATGTGTGCGATAACAACAGTGCGCAATATGAAGCAAAGTTTCTGTATTCTGACAGCCTGCTCTGCAGTTCTCATCATCACTTCTTTCCTGAGTTGTACAAGCTAAAGTCAGCAGAGCATTGATTCTTATCCTAATTAAATCTATATATTCAAAACTAGATAGGATCAAGTATTATCCGTGTTCCATTGATACTGAGAGGGAATGTGTTTAGATTCTTGTAATGTAGCTCCATCGACTGAATGGTGCAACATTAAGCCCATCTCCTTTGTTCAGCTGAGGAAGTTGTAATCAGTGTCCTTCCATCAAGCACCCATCCAGAGGTACATTGACAGTCATCCTTAATGTATGAAGTTCCATAGGCAGTAAGAAATACTTCTGAAGTGTAGAGAGAATATTTGTGTAATCTAGGCACTAACCATCACAATGAGGGAATCCCAGGAGATTCATTGTTTCCAGTGGCACATTTTTGAGGATGATGTAAACAAGAACAAACTACTATATCCATCCAGGACAGTACTGAGAGAGAGATTTTACCTAAGAGAGACTAACATATGGTAGAATCTTGGAAGAAGGAAATGATTCAGAATTAAGAGCTTTTTTGGGGATTTAAGTGGCACTTAACAAGAGTAGAGAGAAAAGATCCTAGCGTGGATGGGAAAGAGGAATGGCCTGTTGGAGAGATGAGGAGAACATCAAGGTATCTCCACTCATTCAAAACCAAGAATGCAAAGATATGCCATGCAGGAAACACTCAAAGTCCTAACATTCAATTTCTTGTCCCTATGTGAGGGGACGAGAGAAAGTGTACTCAAATGGTCACAATTATGTTTAAACCTCAAACTTGAAAAAAAAGTCAACTGCTTGTTTGAGGAGTTCCTGCAAGCCTTCTATAGTAGAGACTATGAGTATAAGGTTATCAGCAGAGTCATAGCATTAATAATGGTTGTGTGAAGAGAGTAGCCAATACGGCTTAGAAGACAGCAATGACATAATTGAAAAAAATGAGAGAGAGAGAGAGAATATCTCATTGGCATACAACCATAAGTTCTGGGATGGACATTGATTTGGAGCCCAGTGTGATAGTAAAGGAATTTGCAAAGTAAATCTGATACATAGGTGTGGAAAGCTTCTAAACATCATGCAATAGACAGAACTTGAAGCATAGCTTGAAGAGAAACACTATCAAAGCCCCTTTGGAAGTTCAGAGACATCATAAAGAGAGGTTGAAGTTGGACTTTGGATTCAGAGAAAAGAGAGGAGAAAATTAAGATATTCTCACTTCAGTCATTCACAAGAATGAAGTCTCTGCTTAAAATCATGTTGGATGTATGACTGAAGACATAGCCTAAAACTTTATGAAAGATGCAAGAGAACAGGAGCAACTGTAATTGGACAGTAGTCAGAGAATACAGTTGCATCTTCCTCTGTTGGAATGAACACTGTTCTTGACTGCTGAAGATGCAATGGTAGACATTTGTAAACAGAAGTGGATCAATTAAATCTTGCAAGATAGACAGAGGAACCCTCAAAAGCTTCGTAGCAGTAAAGCTGTGTGGCCCTGCAGCTGATGAAGTAGCTGGAAGTGAAGACTTTATTTCATCAAAAAAGTTGGATGGAAAAGTTCTGCTTCTGGAGTGGACCTTGAAATAGAAGGAAGGACTAAATCAGGCAGGTATGGTGCAGAGTGGAAAAGACATTCCTCCCATATGCCTCGTGCATCTCACTTGGAAGTGGAGGAGGTGGTGCTCCATCTGGTATTGTTCTAGCACATATGTTTCTGTTCTTCTTATATAATGCTGCCTGCACTATATAATCCTGCTGTAATAGATACTTCATTGAGTGAAGGAGAGGAGTTTAATCTTGTGATTTTGTATGCATACTTAAAGAGGAGATGAAATTGCACTGGTCCTATACCTCTCTTGAATGATAGTGATAGAGCAGAAGGTATGGAGATATTACCTGCTGTTGTGGATCTTCTAACAGATGTCTGCAGTTGCATCATCATCATTAGTTCTCAGTAGGCTGGAAATGTATGATGCAATCTGATTGCAGCTATTGTCCACCCAGGCAGATCCTATGAAAACCTCATTGATATCAGCTGTATATCTTCTGTAGCTAATGAGGCTTCATGGAAGGTGAAATGATGTTCCTCTTCAACAGTCTACTGCCTTTGCATGATCAGTAGAAATTTCAGCATTGACAGCAATAGGATGTTTTGCAAGGCAGTGAACACTAAGACCGATAGATGTAGTAAAGGCTTGCTTTCTGGGCAGACAAAGTGCCTTTGAGATGATGTTCCTGGTTGGACTAAGATATTTTGATACTTGGATGTTGTCGGAACATTGGAAGCTCAGAATGTTCCTCTTCAGTAGTCCATCATGCTTTTGCCTGCTCAGTATAAACTTCATTAAAATTATTGAGATGTTTTGCATGGCAGTGAATGTCAAGATCCATAGTAATGGTAAAGACTCCCTGATGATCTCAACAGGCAAAGTGTCACTGAGATAATCACCCTAGTTGAACCATGATATTTTGATAAGTAGATGTTACAGGAAGATTTGATGTTTTAGAAGGTGACAAAATGTTTTGCTTGCCAATGCATACCCACATCTGCTGGAGTTGTAAAGGCCTTACTGCAAGTGACAAATATACTGTGTCTGTGTTGATTGTTGCGACAGAGTCATATTCATTTAGAATTCAGTATTGATCTAATGGCTTGTCTTCTCATGGAGGTGGTGGAAGTTACTTTGTAATCATTGCAGGGTTGGATGGCAGGCACTGTCATCCAACTCAAGAGGAAGGTCATTCACAAGACTGGAGATCAGTGGTTTTTTAACTAAGTGAGATAGGGTCTTCATTCTGTTTTGTTGAACATATAGCGATGGAACAAACCCTACTTGGGCTGCTATCTCCATAAGGGAGATCACTGGTATTAATGTCATGGTTAGACTAAAAGTGATGTGATCAATACATTGTACTGTATAGATCAAATGTGGTATTTTTTCATGCCTTTAATAAACAGTGTTCATGAGCATGGACACAAGTTCACATCCATATTGAATGTTATCAAACACAGAATTCAGGTAGCACTAAGGGAATAACGGGAGATAAAAAACAGATGGAAATGGTTCTGTGAGGAACTTTACGGCATAGAGGGTGAGGAAGATTTGGAAGAATCCCATCTCCACTTAGGCATATGCAGTTAAGGTGCTTAATAACAATAAGGTCCTAAGGTATAGATGGAATCCAGGCAGAATTAATTAAGGTTGCAAAGGATGGAGGGATAAGAGTTTCATAGATTGATCTTAAGATTATGGGAGACAGAAATATGGTATAGAGACTGGAAGTGTGTTCATACCACTGCACAAGAAAGGAAATATGAAGAACTACAGAAGTACTAGTTTAATCTGTCATCCAAGCAAGATTATTTTAAAGATTATTCTAAATAAATAAAATATGAGGCTGAGCAACAAGTAGGTTTGAGGAAAGGCAAGGGTACTATTGAGAAATATAGAGAGTCTAGACTTTCTTTGGTGATGTGCTTCATCGACTACTCAAAAGCTTTTGACTGTGTTCAGCATATGAAATTGTGTGAAGTAATGAAAGTTAGGAGTTTTCCTGAGTGCATTATCAGATTGATATCTAATTTGTACATTGAGCAAGTAGAGAGTAAGAACAGGTATTGGATTAACTGAATAGCTTCAAGTAGACAAGGATGCTTTCTTCCTCTTCACCTTTAGTATCTATTCTGAGGATATCATGCTTGTATGAGGCCGTGCTGAAAAGTTGTGATAATCATCATGAAGGAATTAAAGTAGAACCATATAATTTACACATTATTCTACATATTCCCACAAAGTGTTATATGCTTGTTACAATGCTGCTGCTGCTGCATCATTTGCTATCCTCTGAGAAAAAAGTCTTTCTCTTGTTGCACAAACCAGTCTTCAGCTGCAGATATGCCTTCATGATCTGTGATCAATTTTGTTCTTTTCAAGTGTTTCTTTAAATTTGGGAATGGGAAATAGTCAGATGGGACCAGGTCTGGCAAATCTTAGACCAGGTGAGGAAGACACTGAAAGCCCAAGTTGTGTATTGTTTGTTGGGTTACATGAAAGTGTGAGCAGGTACATTGTCCTACAAAAGCAACATGCCTCTGCTCAGTTTGGACATATGAGAAGGATTGAAGGTGAATTTCTCTAAATTGTAATAAAGCGAAGCTCCTGGAAAATGGGAAAGTGGACAGACCTTCATTGATATGGATGGATAGTGTTTGGCTGGTCTTCTGAGAGTTGAAGTGTCAAGAAAAGTCCCTGAAAAGAATTCCTAGAAAGAATTTTATCTAGCATATCACTAAAATGGTGCAAAGTGAAATAATGGATGAATAAGTAGGGTAGTGGTCTCACACCAGCAATGAGTATTGAAAATCATTTGCTACCTAAAGACTTTCACAAATATCCATCGCACTATAAGATTTGAATCCATTCGATGGCTTGTGAAAGGATATATTATCTAGTTGGCTAACCAAGTCAGTCAGTAGATGCTTACTGTTGTAGATGTTCTGTGTTATTCCAAGAGTGCTGTAAGCTGTATACTGTTGGAAAATAGCTCCGGAAAAGAAAAGTGCTATTTTGAGTAATAATTGGCAATATTTCATAATTTTTGTGTTGTACTATTTATTTTTGATAACGAAGTATGCCTGCGTGATTTCTACATGATTTATTAATCGAAATTGCCTTCTTTAAATATAACACAGTGGTGGTACTCACGAGGTCAACCAAGCAGGTGTCAACCGGTGCGACTAGTTGAGTGCCACAAAAATCAAGTGGCATTAACAACGTGAACTTTTTGACTATTACATTATTTAAGGAATTTACAACGTATACCGGAATATTGATTAAAAGAAACTTTAATAAATACTTCCTATTTGCCATCTTCCTGGGAACATACAACTATGACATGTGCACGCAGGCACTACCAAATGAGGCAGAAGAGAGAAACTACTGTTGTTCCTAGAGTTCTAATGGTGTCCCCTAGCGGGCTATATTGGGTTGTCTTGGCTGTTGGGCTGATGTTCTCATGATGCACAATTCCCAAATTTGGGGCAGTCTCATGCACCCAAATTTGTTGAGGTTTGGAAAGTTTTTTAGAGCTGAGGCTGATTCTATGAACACTCTTTCATATTTAAACTTGCTGCAGTGTATTACCGTGGCTTTCTTGCAACATATTCTGTGGCAGGTATCCAGAGCATGGTCTGCAAACCCAGAGTTCTGTACTGGTGAAACTGGATGTAGTCTTTGTGTTCTGAAATCCTGACATTCGCTGTCCTCCCTGTTTGGCCAAAGTAGGACCGTTTACAGCTGCAAAGGACCTGGTATACCCCAGGTAGGTCTAGGGGAAGTGGTTGGTCTTTAGTGCAGCAGATAAGGGATGCCAATTTTTTATATGGTTTGTAACAAGAAGTCAGGTCATATTTTTTTAAGATTTTTGGTTATTTTTTCAGAGGTGTCCTGGATATAGGAAATGGTGATGGATTTAGCGTAATCTTTGTTATGTAGGGGGAGAGGGGGGGTTGTGGTTAAATGGTTTTAATATTTTTTGGGGGTTGTAGCTATTGGCTAAGAAAGCATCAAGGATGTGGTTTAGTTCAGTAGTTAGGGCATTGTCATCTGAACAGATTAATTTTGTCCTGTTATATAGTGTTTTTATAACCCCATATTGTTGTTAGGGGGGAGATTGCTGGTGAATGTATCTGCCTGTATGGGTGGGTTTTCTGTAAACAGAGAAAACCAAGGATCCATCAGGCTGGTGAGTGATTAGAGTGTCTAGGAAAGGGAGACTGTTGTTTTCCTCTTTTTCTAAGGTGAACTGGATTCTGGGGTGTTGGTCATTTAAGTGTGTTAAGGAGTGGAGTGTATCTGAGCCATGTGGCCAAATAGCGAACACATCATCAACGTAGCGAAGCCATATGTTGGTTTTTGTGGGGCAGAGTTTAAAGCTTTCTCTTCAAAAGTCTCCATAAAGAAGTTGGCTAGGGGTGGGGAGAGTGGTGAACACCCACGGCTGTCCCCCTCTATCTGTTTGTAGAATTTTCCTTTCCAAACGAAATAGCCTGAGTTCATTGTGAACTGAAATAGAGCTGAGATATCGGGAGGAAATTTGGCTTGGATGAGCTCTAAGGTTTCCTTGAGTGGGACATTTGTGAATAGGAAGACATCAAAACTGACCATTATGTCAGTATGTTGGAATGAGAGGTTTCTATACTGGCTTTGAAGTGGGCTGAGTTTTTTATGTGTGATGGTGTGTTGCCAGTATAGTGTGCGAGTACTTTGGCTAATTTGATTGTGGGGGATTCAATGCCATCCACTATGGGACATAATGGCACATTTTGTTTATGTATTTTTGGAAGTTTATATATTCGGGTAGGTCTAGAGTTAAAAGGTTTTAGTTTGTTGGTAACTTCCACAGGCTAAGAAGTGACCTTCTTAAGGAGCCTTTAGAGTGTTCTAATTTGGGAGCTGGTGGGATTATACGCAATAGGGAGGTAGGTGGCCCGATGTAACAATAAAACATTAAACTTACCTATGTAGTCCGTTTGATTGAGAACCATATTGACATTTCCCTTATCCACTTTGGTGATAGTAATAGAAATAGTAATCACCAGAACAAAAAATGCTCTAGGATTTTTGTTCCTTAAAAGTGCTTGTACTCCTGCATTCTTCCCCTTCATATTTGACTTGTTGTCATATCCCTGACCACGGATATTTTGAATATTTAAGTTTTTTTCTTCTAATAATTTTAAAATTACTTCAGCCATATCACTTCCTATTGTATTATTAATTTTAATAAAATCTAGAAATCTTTCCTCTATTTGTATAATCTTGGGTTTCTTCATTTTTTTTCTTTTATAGAAACATATCTTACAATTAAGGACATTTGCTTCTGCCATGAAATATCAGTGATGCAATCAACAATTATTGAAAAATACTTAGCATTCATTATTTTAGATACATTTTTTTAAAAATTTCATTACTCAATATATTAACGATTTCATTTTGTATACATTTCCCTAAATAATGAAAGTGAATTTCATTGTTTTTTATGTGTTCTACCTGTTTTTGTAATACGCTGTCAAATTCGGCGAATAATTCAATCAGTTTCAAAAATTTTCCATTATTATTTGTATATAGAGTATCTGAACTTCCTCTGAACACTATGTTTTCTTTTGCAAGAAATTTAATAACCAATATTATGCGTTTTAAAACATGCATCCAGTGTTCTCGTTCTTTTTTGAATAATTTTAGCTGATGTTGATCAATTGCAGTTTCATTTTTTAAACGCTTTTCCAAATCAATCCATTTTTCAAAATTCTTAAAATGTTCTTGAGATTTTTTGTGGCACTGAAGAACTTTGGACATATGTTTCCAATTTTTATTTCCTTCTGAAATTAAGTTCATAGTTCGAATATTAGAAAATAATTTGCAGCAGAAACAAAATACTACATTTTTTGAACTTGAGTAAAATAACCAAGATCTTTTATTGGTTTCTCCGTTACTCAAAATCCTATTATAATGTGATACATGAAAACTTCTATTATGTTCATCGCGTGGAAAAAAGTCCCTTTTGATTCAGCAGGAAGACCTTGTTTTACTAATATATCAATTATTGAATTGGACAAGTTTGGCCATAAAGCTGGATCATCAAAAAGCTCGTAATTTAGTGGTGAGGTATTTTTATTTGAAGTTGAAGATATTGGATGTTTCTCTAGAGCCTGATTATCATCTAAACACAAATTCGAATTTTTTTCCGATTTCCGAAAATTTCCAATTAATTTTGTTTCTTAAATAAAAATATTCTATTTATAAGAGAATCAAATTTTCTCAATGAAATTGGATCTAAATGTTTCTGTCCTCCCAGGGATTATCAAAATAAAAATAATTATTTGGAGCTTATATAATTAGAATAAAATATAATTATCTTTATAAATATGTATATATAAATTTAATATTTTTTAAATGTATGATATATCCAATTTATTTATTTATTTTTTAAATTTTTTCTGCCTCCAGTATAATTGTAACATAAACTCTTAAGTTTTCCGCCCTTTTACTTTTCCGCCTGTGGCATTCGCCCATTCTGCCCCTGCCTTGCGCCGGGCTTGCATGGCATAGGAAGAGTGGATGTTGAACATGGCAGTGAATGTGTGTATGAAGATCGAGTATATTGCATTGTGGGTGTGGAGGTTGAGAATGAGCAGATATATGTGGTATGTGGTGATAAAAGTGATTGGGCAAGTGTGGTGGGGGAAATCACAACCAAATGTTGCTTGGATAGGACTGGTTATTGACCTAAAAGTGAATTACTGTGTTTGTTTACGGATACCACAAGTATCACAAATAAGGAAGATGAAATGGTTTCACTGATTTAGTTCATTTGCTCCAAAATCATTCGAATAAGTGAAACTTGATTGAATGAAGGTGATATTCTAACAGGAATTTCAATGGACGAATACAGTATTTTTTGCAAGGATAGAAAGGACAAGAAGGGAGGAGGAGTGCTGATGATGATAGCAGGGGAATTATATCTACATAAGGTAGACATGAATAGAGGGAAATAGTGACAATAGTTATGAGGCAGTGTGGTGTAAAGTGCAAGTTGATAGGAAGACATATTTAGTTGCATGTTGCTATAGGCCTGGGAAGGTTGAGGATGGTGATGAAGAAATGTATAAACAAATTGGATTAGTGAACAAAGGAAGGGTAATTGTGGTGGTATAGATAATGAAGAGATAGCATTTGATATAAGAAAATTAATTTCTTGAGTTCTTGAGAGATAGCTATTTCAGGCAGCACATAAAGGATGGCATGTGAGGATCGAGAGTTTTAGATCCAATCATTTCATCAGAGGATGTAATTGTGAGAAGGTTTTCACACTTCCTCCAGTTAGTGAGAGTGATCATGAAGTGATTGCCTGGGTTGTGGTTAGCCATGTGCAGACTTCTGTGAGGAAATGATGTATGTGGAATTATAAGGCTGGTGATTATGATAAGCTTAGGGGAGAGCTTGGTACTATAGTATGGAATGAGAAGTAGAGTGGTAAAGAAATAAATGCTGCTTGGGAATTGACAAAGAAATACATAACAGCATCAGTGCATGAATGTATTCCGAAGGCCGGTGTAAAATGGATGAATGAAGGGCTTAAGCATGAAATCTAGAAGAAGAAGGTACTTTGTAGGTAGTACAAGATGAAAAATGGTAATAATCAGTTACATGAACAGTATAAAGAACAAGCCAGGAGAGGGACTCAGTTAGTAAGGAAAACAAAAGTGCAGAAATTGGCAAATCAGGCAAAGAAAAACTCTAGAGAATTTTTTAGATATGTGGCAAGTAGAAGGAAGAATGATCATGGAAAATGAAAGAAGATGATGTTAATGGATGAAAATGGTAACTGCTGCAGAAGGCATTGTTTAGGTATTCAGTGATCATTTTCTTAGTGTTTCATCCTGATCAGGGTGGAATTATGAGGAACTTAAGTGTAGAGAACATAGGAGAGGATGGCTTAATTGTGAGTGAGCAGGATGTATTTGAGGAAATAAATAAACTTGATAACTGTCAATAAGGCGATAAGATTTGATGACATATCACCATGCATCTTAAGGGAATGGTCAAGGGAATCGGCAGCAGAATTGGCATGCCTGTTTAATAACAGTCTTGTTTAGGCAAATTAGTTTGGCAAGTGCAAAGCAATTGATCATTATGGGAGACTTCAACTATAGTAATATAAACTTTGCAGTAATAAGGGAACTGAATTTTTGGATTTCTTCAGGGGTCAACTGTCTCAGGTAGAATTATGGAGGGAACACAAGGATCAAGAGTTTTGGCTTTGGTCATCAGAGGATCTGATTGTGACTGAGATGTCATACTTGTTCCCCCCCCTCCATTTTTTTGGGGGGTTTCCAATGCATTTGACAGGGTGCCACATGATAAGTTGATTTTTAAGTTGCATCTTATGGGTTAGTGGATTGAATTGGTGATTTGTCCTCTAATAGATATCAGAGAGTTGTATATGGGGGAGCGGTATCAGGAAGTGGGAATGTTACAAGTGCAGTTCCAGAGGGTCAATCCTGGGACCATTGCCTTTATGTCAGTGATATTGTCACAGAATTACTGGGAGATTTTCAGTTGTTTGTAGATGATATGAAGCTTGGGAGGGTTATTAGTAATATTGCTGATGTTTTTGCTCTTCAAGAGGATTCAAATAAGTTGAAAGGGTAGACAAAGGCATGGGGATGCCAATTGAATTCCAACTAAATGTAAGGTTTTAAAATTTGGGATCCCCAGATGGGATGCTTCATACTCACTTGGTGGAGTTATACTGGAAGAAGTGGAGGAAGCAAAAGATCTTGAGGTTATTGTGGATAGAGATTTAATGTTCTGAGGACATATTGCAAGGATTGTGAGGACATCTCAGAGAATTGTGGCAATGTTGAGACCATTGACCAAGAGAGAGAGAAATAAAAGTGTGCTGGGCCTATTGTATAAAGCTTTCACCAGACCACATCCAGATTTCTGTGCTCATCTTCATTGGGATTTCAAGGGGATGACATCAGTCTATCCTCATAAGCAAAACAGTGTTTTGCTTATGAGGATAGACTGATGTCATGCAGACTGCAGAGTTGGGTGGATAGACGACAAAGGGGGGGGGGTGGATATGATCGAGACATTTAAGCTGTTCAAGGGTTATTATCCCATTAACACTGAGTGGATTTTTCAAATCCTGGAAAAAGGACATGAGGCCATCCCTGGAAGTTGCAAAAGGAGGTGGTGAGTAAAAGACTAAAAAGTAAGCTTTTAGCAATGAGTGTGGTAGGAGCATGGAATGCATTGCCTGAGAGTGTCGTGAACATGAAGACTTTGGATGAATTTAAGGAGTAGTATGATAGACTTTGTGTTCACTAGTGTTGATCTCCCACAGAGTCTTGATCCCCATGGAGTCTTCTGACTCCATTGTGTCAGGAAAATAATAATAATTAGGCTTACATGTATTCTTAATTTTGGCTTGAACTGTGTGTTACATTTCCAAAACTCACTTTAATGAAAGGAGGTATCTTGTCATAGTATGCGTGTGTGTTGCACAGATTCCTGCTGATCTGTGATTGAATAGTTTTAAGTAAAGTAAATGAATGAAATGAAACTTTTTTTTTTTTTACCATCAGATATGATTGACGTTGTCAAAGATCAGTTGTATGGTTCTGATTATCAAAAAGAAGAAGATCCTAAGTATTTCATCTCTGTAAAGACTGATAGGGGACCCTTGGCTGAAAATTGGATTGAGGAGTATTGGGAGTGTTGTAAAGATAAAGATATGCCTCTTCCTGATGGTAAAGCCATGATGTGTGCATATAAATTGTGTCGTGTAGAGTTCAGATATTGGGGCATGCAAACAAAGATTGAAAAATTTATACATGATGTTGGTAAGTATTATGTCCAGTTTTTTTTTTTAATTAATTGTTGTTTTACGGTGTGTATGTATATATATATTCTTGATCTTCTACTCAGTTGTAATGATACATTTTAGAGAATAAATTTTAAATGACTTTAAACCGAGATAAAATATTAAATTTTAATGATACCACTAGTTTCAGCCTTTTACAGCCTTCTTCAGGTATCCACTAAAGGTAGAACACAGTAATAAAAAAATTGAAGTTACAAAACACTGAGAATTACAGGCAAAAAATGCAATACATAATTGACACGAAAACATTGTATTTTTCAAGTCGTTCTATCTAACGTACTATTGTTTGTTGCATGCATGCATGCTTGCAGGTTCTTGTGAGCGCCAGTATTGAACAACTGCAGTATGGCTATCAGGGATGTTATAACTCAGATTGCTGTTCAAATATTCAGGATTAAGGAGGATTTCTCTGGACTCCACGATTTTCCTTTCAAACTCATCACTACAGTGAAAAATGTTTTCGGATTTATCCCAGCAAACTGAGTGACTCTGTAGATCGTCATGAGGGTTATTAGAAAAAAGAACATAACCGGATAGTGCAGATGCATGTGATCTTTTATAGGAGATGTCTCTCTCTTATTCTCCTCAATACAGAGTTCAACAGATTTGTTAGTCTGTCCAAAATAAGGAATATTACAGTTGCACCATAACTTGTAAACACCCGGATATTTCAGGTTATGATGAATAGCCTTCGGATGGCTTATAAGAGAATGGACTTTAGGGAGTGTAGTGAAAAACTCCTGATGTTGTATTTTTTAAGGACTTTAGCCAATTTATTGGAGACTGTACTAATGTAAGGTATTGAGATGCTACCTTTAAAATCAGTAGTTTCCGTAGTATGCTGCCTATGAGGATCCAGAAGAAATTTCTTAATTGTTTTTTAGAATATCCATTTTGTTTAAAGATAAGAGAAAGTTGTTCATTTTCTTTTTGGAGTACATCTGGTTCATTTAGAAGAGATCGTGCTCTGTGTCCTAAGGTAGAAATAGTTCCGAGCTTTTGTGGAGGAAAGTGCTGAGAAGGATAAGAGAAAGTTGTTCAATTTCTTTTTTTTTTGTTGAATTTTTGTTGAATTTAACGTTGAATACTGTAGCTACTCCTGACTTTTCCTTTTCCCTATATCAATCCTTTGTATGTGAAAGTATTTTGTGTTCAATTAAAGGCAAGTGGTATACAGGGTGTTCGGGATAAATTTGACAGTTTCGTAAGGAAAAAGAAAATCTTCTTTGTATCTATTAAATTTAATGAATTGACAAAAAAAACATTACAGGCAGAGTTAATTACAATACTATCAACAAGATTTACTCAAAATAACCACCATTAGCATCGATCACAGCTTCAATTCTGCTTCGGAACCTCGAACAAGCTGATGCTACAGTCTCCCTGGGAAGGGCCGCAAAAACTGTTTTAATTTTATCCATTAACTGGGCTTTTGTATTACTGGAAGTGCGATTGGTGTCTTTTTCAACTGCGCCCCATACAAAATAATCCATGGGGTTAAGGTCTGGGGAGTTTGGAGGCCAAACATTTGGACTGGTGAAGTCGTAGAAATTTTCAGACAACCATTTTTGACTTTTCCCAGAGGTGTGGCAAGGGGCCGAATCCTGCTGCCATACATACAGCCTACCATTGGCTACCCTTGTTATCCAGGGCTTGACTACAGTTAGCAACTCCACGAACAAAGCCCGAATTCCAATGTCAGGGTTCTTCAACACCTGTTCCTGCAGATTTGCGAGGAATTCTGCTGTATGAACGCAATCAGATCGTCTGCTAGGGATCTTTCTTCTTGCTACATCCTCGTAGTCACCATTGCAAGTCTCTAGTTCATGCCTGATTGTTTTTACTGTATTCAGGGAGCATTGGGCAGCAGTCGTAATATCCTTATTTTGATGGCGGGCACGAATCATCATGATACAAGTTATTCTCTTCCATGATTCAGGTGGGTTCCAGCTATCCATCCTTTCTGACATCTTGTATATGAATGAAGAAGGGTCCAAGCTTTTAAATGAAGAGAAGTGTGTGTTAATACATGTAACTTACGGAAAAATATAATTAATTATAAATATGTCAAATTTATCCCGAACACCCTGTATATATATATATATATATATATATATATATATATATATATATATATATATATATATATATATATATATATATATATAAGGATAACCAAGTAATTTTATAAGCTTGGTTATTTTTACTCCTAATCCCAAGTATGCAAACAATTAAGTTTGCGTCTGAAACAAAGTTCAAGTCTAAAGATGGTACAACACCAGGGCAACTCATTGTAAACTCATCTTTAGACTTGAACTTTGTTTCAGGCACAAACTTAATTGTTTGCATACTTGGGATTAGGAGTAAAAATAACCAAGCTTATAAAATTACTTGGTTATCCTAATATACAATATCCCCAAGTTAAAAAAATTTATTACATCTATAACTCCTCCAGAGATTCTTATTAAAAATAAAAACACCTTGTTGCAACTTCTATAGATAAAGTTGATAAGGCTCTGTATTACTAAAACCTTGGTATTTAGGGTCTAGCTACTCACTGAGGAGACCTCAAAAAAGGTTGAAACCGGTCTGGGTAGTGACCCCACCCATAATGTATTGCAGTATACATCTTTTAGTGAGATGTGCTTTACATTATGAGAAAATACTAAGAATAGTGATCAGAGCTTTAGCCACCTTTACAATGAGTTGCCCTGGTGTTGTACCATCTTTAGACTTGGACTTTGTTTCAGGCGCAAACTTAATTGTTTGCATACTTGGGATTAGGAGTAAAAATAACCAAGCTTATAAAATTACTTGGTTATCCTAATATACAATATCCCCAAATTAAAAAATTTATTACAAACATATATATATATATGTATATATATTTCAGTTATTATAGATCTGTGAATGAAAGTGTTTTCTGGGTAATATAACTGAAGCCCAGTGAGTGTATGAGTGACACACTGGTTGTAGTGTGGACATACCAACCACTTCCAGATACATGTTGCAAAACATTTTCTCATCATGCATCTGTATGTGTTTTTTAATCCTCAAACTCATTTATTTTATTTGCATTGTTAGTTGCATGGCATATAAATAAGATATTGTTTTGAGATGAAACAGAGGAGTAAACTTTTCTGTTTCACCTCAACCAACAAATCTTTCATATCTCCTTTCACATTGTTCTGACTAATAGAATCTCATCTTCCACTTCTAGTCACCCCATCAAACCACAAGTCTTTATCCATAAAAAAACACGCTTTCCTTATTTCCTTGTCTTAGCACAGCCTCTCATAATAGTGTCGCTGTACATCACCATGTCCTTCTTCATCTTTTTGGTTTTTTCACATTATTTTTTTCATCGTCTTTTGTTGCTTTCTTGATGCTTTCCATTCTGACCAAATCCTGTTTTGTATTATGAAGAGGTACTCATTCTGGCTGTACTGTACTCATATGTTTTATCTTCTGCTACTTCATAATTACCTATTTCCTTGATCTGACAAGAAAGGTCAAAGAAGATCAATCAGTGACAGACAGGCATAACACAAATTCTCATTTGTTGATCTTTTTGGTATTGAAACTACTGGACAAGAAGGTCTGGCAAATAAAGGAGAGTTTAGTTGTAAATTCAGCCTGAGTAGAACAGACTGAATATTGGAAATATTGCTAAAAAGAGAGATGACATCAATGATTACCATGGTATCATTATTATCTAAAACTAAATATGGAATTAGAGATTTGAAATGAGTGGAATTTTTTTATATTAGATGAAGAATGACCTGTAAGTAAGATTAAAGATTTAGCTAACTGTTTGGCCAACTTAAAAGAGGCAGGGAGTCAGTATCATCTACCATGGGACAGAGAGGGTTATTGGGTTTATAAATTTTGGCATCCCATATATTCGGGAGTGGGGGATAACAGTTTCAGTTTTTTAACTGTTTCAGGAGATGAAAAAGTGACTTCTTTAAGCAGCCTTTTTAATGTTTTCTTTTGAGAATTGGTGGGATCATAATCCAGTGGTTTTTAGGTAATGTAGTCTCTGAGCAACACATTATATTAGCTAGCTGATTATATTAGCCAACTTTGATGGCCATAGTATTGTTACCGTTATTGGCTCTAGTGATTAATTTCCATATTTATCTACTGGCATACTAGCTTTGCTTTACTGCAAGAACAGATCGGTGCAACATGTGCTACTGTATCTGCTGCTAATGCAGCCATTAACTCTCTCCAAGTCAAACTCTAATCAGTATGAGAATTCAGCTTGGAGAGAGTTAAGGAGTAGTTTTTAGCCCTGTCTAGCTTTTGGAGACTAGTTAAGGGGATAGTTCAGTCTCCACTGGTACCAATCAGAGCCAGTGGACCCAAGACTATCCACTAATTATAAATGGCATCTGATTAAGAGATGGCAATAACATTGTGTTTTCATTATTTAAAATATAACGGATTCTACAGCCAATTTTCTTCAGTTTACAGGACAGAAAAAAACAATTCCTGGTAGGGAATAAACCACTTGCTGATGTCAGAGATCGACTAACTCGGAAACCAGTCAAAGCAATGCTTAGAAAAAATTTCCCTAGTGGTGACTAGAAATTTTGAGACTATAATTCTTATTTAAATTTGGACGTCTAAAAGACTCTGCAACAAGATTCTCTTTTCGGATATACCTCAAAGACAATGTGATGACACCCACATCAGTACTATAACTATTCCATTTGTCAGCAGCATTTCAAAAAATTGACTATCCTTCTAAAACCACACAATATTGGAGTAGCATTCAAGCCGGTCAATACTATTCGGAAATTTTTAAGATCACCGAAAGACCCTCATCCATTCTACAAGTATATAATAATCTCACTAACACCACAGGAAGGTATATAATATACCTTGTTCCTGTGGTGTTAGTGAGACCTACGTTGGTGAGATCTCTAGATGCTTTGAAACGAGACAGAAGGAGCACATAAGCTATGTTAGAAACAACAGACAAGATATTTCAGGCCTTTCTTCCCACTTTGCCTCTACCAACCATCTTATTGAGTGGGTAAGAGTCATGCTCTATATAGAAGAGAACTACCATTTCAGAACCTTCAAGGAGACTGCTATGGTCACCCGTTCAACAGGAAACCTAAATAAGAATGAAGGTTTAATCCTACCGGAAATTTGGAAAACCTTAATTAGATCACTAAACATCATAGAAATGAACTTTCACGCCAATTACATTATGCCTTGTAACAAATAAATCATGTTCCCGAGACACATGCATTGTCTCGCACAATTCTAATTTTTGTATGAATTAGAACTGTCAGTTAAAACCTAGTCTGTTACCTTCATATCGCTTACCAATTGTATCCCTGAAGATGCCGATAGCAAAAATCGGGGAAACTAGTAGGATGATAAATTAAACTCACTTGACTAACATTCCTAAAATGTGTTATAGTTTCTTATACAAGTAGTCATGAAAGAAAACCACACTATAGGCATTCTAGTCAACGTGTAAAGAGAAGAGAGGAAGTTGTTCTTGCTAGGTTCTTCATAGGTTACAGTCATCTTACACATTCTTATTTACTAAGGGCTGATGATCCTCCCATGTGTGAAAAATGCAATCACATCTCACTCTTTGTCATATTCTGGTGGAGTACCAGTACTTTGCACGAGAGAGGAATGAAATTTTTGCCCATCTGGCCAGACTATATACACTCAGGCAGATTTCATGATGTTTTTAATTTTTACAAAGAATTAATTTATACAAACACATTTGACTGTAAGTTTGTTTATATGTAAATACTGTATTGCATCACTTAACATTTGTATGTATATATTACAAAATATGTAATATTTTATGATATATTTGTGCAGAGGTTAAGTACTAATGTATATGTTATTCATTAGTTTAATTTTTGACAAATCACATATTTCTGTAGCCTTTGATTTTGTATATTTGTGTTACCTTGTTGTAATTTTCTTAATATGTAAATACCACATTGCCAAACTTAATTTTTATACATGCATATTGTATGATAATTCCTCTTTGACTCTTCATGTATTATTGTAATAACTTTTGTTGTAATCTTATCTGTACATAGATACTGCATTCCTTGACTTGCTTTTGTACAAGCATTTTGTTTATTAACTTGTATTGTTATCTATTTATGTGCTGCCATAAATGCTGCAGTAATTTTGTTTATATGTAGATACTGCACTGTTTAACTTAACTTTTGTGCATACATATTAGTTATTAGTTTATTTTGCAACTAATTATATATTGCTGTAGGACACCTTGTATATTTGTGTAACCTCTTTGTAATTTTGTTTATATGTTAATACCACATTGCTAAATTTAATTTTTATGCATGTATATTGTATAATAATTCCTGTTTGTCTATATATGTACTGTTGCAAAAACATTTGTTATAATTTTATCTATATGTAGATACTGCATCCCTTGGCTTGGTGTCTTGTACATGCATTTTGTTTATTAACTTGTATTGTTGAAAATTTCTGTAGTACTGTGACATTTAACCTTGTGTGTTGCTATGCCCTCTTCACCAATTCTGTTTATATGTAGATGCTGCCTTGTGGAACCTAATTTTTGTACTGGCATATTGTTTACAATTTTCTTTAACTGCTTATGTATAGTTGTAACCTTAGCATGGCACAGTATGACCTTTGTAGTTTTCGTGCCAAATAAACTATAAACCAACCAACCTGGAGAAGCATCATGGGAGGTCCACATCAACCATTATTCATATATTGTTCACCATACCTCCTCTAGAATTTATTCACTGCCAGTGCAACTGTGATTGCCTCTCACATCTGAATCCACTCATTCACCCCTCTTGAAACAAAAAGTCTAGTGCTCATGTCCTTGCTAACCGCATTTACACCACTTTCAAGGATGGTCCCCTTTTCTTTCCTGTCCTGTTATGTATTGAGAAATCATTTCTTTTGCATTTGTTAATTCCAATTTAGAACTTATATGTTTCAATCCTATCTCCTCTTTTCTGCCTATCATCTAAACTTTGCATCTCACAAACCTATAATCTACATTCATAGAGAGCATTCCATAGATTGTTCACCATCTTAGTTGCCTGCCTCTGGATGAACCTTGCTGCCCTTTCATATCTTCAGTTAATCTAGATGACTAAAATGCTGTGTTAAAACTTTTATAAAAAAACAAGATAATGACTTCTTTATTATTTCTTGTTAGTGTATTTTTCAGTGTCCAAAGGAACCTTCAAGTTCCTTTGCTTTGCTTTACGCATTTTCGCTGAACTCAGTGTCACCATCACTCCCAAGTCTATTTCTCCATCAGTCTAGTTCCATGATTGTAATTATATGCTGTATTCTTTTCATGCAAAATGCATAACCTTACATTTTGTGTCATTGAACTGGTAAATATTACAGTGCCAGTCTGTTTAAATCATGATACAGAATTTTTACATCACCTTCATTAAATATTGCCCTCCATATTTTTTGCATCATTAGTAAAGTAGTGGATATTCCTTCCCCCCCCCCCCCCATCATTCCCATTATCATTAAAATTACAAATTAAATAGCAGAATCCTGAGTACAGAGCATTTGTAGTAATCACTGGTTACCTGTCCATCCCTTAATTTCAGTCAACTTCATGCTATATAAATAAATATTAATAATTTATTAATTTATGATATTGGCAAATGTAATGGAGGCAAAACTCTTTTATATAAGAACAAAGTATGCACATAAAACGAGTATGCAAAAGCCTAATGTTTGCATGTAGACTAAACAGTGGAAATTGTACAGCTATAGATAGATATTGTTGTCATCAAAGAAACATTTATGACTGAAATTGTGTATTGATTACATTTGTTGAGACTTCCTGTTATATTTTGAATTCTCTCTCTCTATTTTACAGCTCTGAGGAAAACAATGCTACGAGCTCATCGGCAAGCATGGGCATGGCAAGATGAGTGGGTCGGTTTAACAATGGATGATATTCGACGCCTAGAAAAAGAAACACAAGAAGCTTTGGCAAAGAAAATGTCTGGTGAAGGAATAGATAATAATTCTACTCATGATGAAGGAGACATTACTCCACAACCTGATACAGCTTTACAGACAAGTTCAAGTCAGGAGGTGGATTTAAATGCTATAGATAAGGATAATGATATATACATCAACAGTGATTTAAGGACAGGATTGCCTAGAAGTCGAAGTGCATCCCCTCATCGACCAACCAAACCACGTAACCTTCCGATTGCACAAGATGTTGCTCTATCAGGGGAGGGATTAACTGCAGATGGACGTCAGAAGCTATGGTCAAGAAGTAGTTCGCGAACTGCACTTTATTCACCAAGTAAGAATTGTTACTCAGTAATACCCACTCTGTTTAGAACAGAACAGAATCATGTATGATGATTAATTTTCAAAACGTTTTATTAAGAAAAAATTAGTTACGTTTCATAAAGATGTTCATTGTTATCACAAAATTTTTCTTTGATAATACTTTTCACTTAGCAAATTTTAGCCATACTTTGAAGCAAATCATTTTATTATTACTGCTCTTACACATAATCCAAAGGTTATAATGGAAAGGGGACCCCCCACAAGATATATTTTTCCTTAAACTCATTTGTTATTAGATACTCACATTCTTCTCTAAGATTTCTGCTTATTCAGCAATTTCCTTCTGTATGTATTTCTTAAAAGCTGATGATAATGGTAAGTTTTTCCAGTTTGTTATACTATAAATTAAAGATACCAAGAAATTATATACTTGGTTTAATCCTTTATCCAAGTGTAAGCAAACAAAGTTTGCACCTGAAGTATTTTCAGGACTGGGGCAACTCGTATATAGAAGCTGATGACTTCATGTCACTTGTCTTAGTATCTCATAATGCAAAGCACATATCCTTACGTGTATGTATAATTGTCACTACCCGACCAGTTTCGACCTTTATTGAGGTCTCATTACTGGGAGCCAGACTCAGAGGGGAATACTAAGGTTGAAGTAATGCCGAAGTCATAATTTCTTATACGAGTAGCCAAAAGGTGTAACACCTTATTATTAAAATACTCTGGATTAGAGATAATTGTTGGAAGTTGTTCCACTTGGTTATATTATAAATTAAAGATTCCAAGAAATTATATACTTGGTCTGTAAGGCTAAAAAAATCTGAACTCCATGATGGACTTCGGAAAGATAAAGAGACAGACATTGAAAAAATTCCTATCAAGTAAATGAAAATGTGCTTAGATAGCATATACAGAAAATATAGGTGTTATTGATGGTATTTCCTTTATTTTTGAATGTATTGTTAAATGTGTTAATGGCTATAGTTACTCGTTATTGTTTCAAAAGTGTTCTATATATATTTGGTAAGAATCTAATAATATAAGCATGGGGGGATGCTAGTCATCCTTAGAAGGGGGCTGTATTGTGCACGTGTAATATTATTAATGATATTTTCTTTATTTTTGAATGTATTGTTAAATGTGTTAATGGCCATAGTTACACGTTAGCATTTCAAAAGCATTCTATATATATTTGTATGAGAAAAATGGCAGCCAAGATTTCGATATTCAGTGATAGCAATATTCAGGATGTAGTACAATGTAGTATGTCTTTAATAAATCCATTTGAATAGTTTGTGGTTTGGGAGTGAGAATGGAAAGATGTGTGTGTCAGAAATGTTTTGTGAGTGAGTGCAAGAAATGCAAGTTGTGTCGAGAGTGTCAGAATGAAGTGACTAATATTAAGGATGTAAGGCAGGACTATGGAAGTGTTCTAGTTATGATGTAGTTGCAGGTATAGAAAGTGTGGGATATTGTATTCTCAGAGAAGATTGAGGAAATAGGGAATGAGGAGGGATATTATTAATGATAGCTGAAGAACTTCAACCAACAAAAATAGAAGTTAAGGAGGATTGCTGATCTGAGGGAGATGTTTCACTTCAGGCTGTCTTGTGTGAGATAGAGGCCAATAGGACAAAATATATTGTTGGTTGCTACTGTAGACCTGGGGGGAGGGGTCCAGAGGAAGATATGAATAGCATGCATCAGCAGATCAACACAATGACTGCATACTGAACAATTATCATGGGAGATTTCAACTGTAGGGTTATATATATTGAAAAGAGGAAAAGGCACATGGCAAGATGAAATTTTATATAGTTACTAAGAAATAATTACCTGAAACAGCACATGGTGGAGGGAACCAGGTGTTTAAGACTGTTCAATCTGGTAATAGCATCAGATGATCTATCTATAACTACAGTAGCAATTCTGCTTCTGATTGGGGAAGGTGACCATGCATTCATGTTCTGGGAGGTTACTCAACACGTGGAATTCTCATTAAAGAAAGGATTTATATGGAACTACAAAGCTGGCGATTATGACAAACTTTGGTGGCAGCTTGGAGTATGTCAGGTCAGTAGTGCATGGGAAATGGTCATGGATTGTTTGAGAGGCAGTATCAGACAGCATACCTAGGGTCAGAAAGATAAGGATTAAGTCGATGAGTAGTAACATAAAGCAGGAGCTGCAAGAAAAGAAGGCATTGTGGAAGCAATAGAAACAGGAAGGTGATCAGCCTGCTCATGAATGCTACAAAGTGAAGGCAAGAAGGGTTACTACTGAATCAGATTATCCGAGAAAATTAGCTAAGCAGGCCAAATTAAATCCAAAAAAGATTTTTCACTGTGTAGCAAGTAAGAGAAAGCATAATTATGGAAGGATAACTTTACTCAGTGCTGATGATGGAAAAATGACAAAAGCAGAAGAAATGATTGTATTAACTAAGTGATCATGGAGACTTTGTGACAGATGTCGATGTGAGAATTGAGGTAAATGTACTGGAGATACTCAAAATATTGAAAACTGTCAATGCAAATGCAGCAGCGGGACGGATTGTATGTTGGCTTGTGTGCTACATGAATATGCAACAGAACTTACAGGGCCTCTGATGAAGTTGTTTAATCTAAGTCTCAGCTCTGGCAAGGTTCAAGGGAATGGAAAGAACTTAAGATATTTCCATAACATAAAGGTGGCTTCAAATTGGAAGTAGCAAATTACACATCAGTTAGTATCTCTAGAGTTGTGGTTAAAGTATTTGAAAAGTTGGTTAAAGGTACATTTTAGGATTGGGTGGATAGGAATATGATACTCTATAGGGGACAGCATGGCTTTGTAAAACATAGATCCTGCCTTAGTATTTTATTCACATTTTATCATAAGGTGTTAGTGGAATTGGCTGAAGGAAATGACTAAACCGTGATAATACTGGATTTTGCAAAGGCATTTGACAGAATACCACATGGAAAACTATTACATAAGATGGATGAAATGAGAAGGGATATGAAACTGGTGGCATGGATAAGGAAGGAGGGGGGACATGGCTGATAGACATCAGAGGATGGTGTATGGTGAAGTGGAATCAAAATAAATGAGGTTAACTAATACAGTGCCACAGGACTTTGTAGTGGGACACTGCTCTTTAATTTCTATATTAATGTTATAGTGGAAAGTTTAGTAATTTTGTTTTTTGCCCTCTCTAAATTGGAGAGGGAAATATTTGATAAAGTGATGTAGATATCCTGCAGGATGATTTAAATAAATTGGTAGCATGGTAAAGGACAATGGTTGTCAATTTAATGTAAGGTTGTTTTGTAATAGATGTAAATAGCCCTATTTTGCTGTATTTGAAAAAATAAATCACCAGACTGACCACTCACCTCTGAATCTGGATGAAAAGATTACATACTTTGTATCATATTGATGGTTCTAGATTACAGGAAATTGATGAGGCTGTGGATCCAGGGTTTATGATGGGTAGAGGTTTGAAATTCAGAAGACTTATTACAAAAATTGGAAAAATAGCTAAAATTACTTGGATGTTGAAGAACACATTGACAAGTAAATAGGGAAATTATTATTCCTTTTTATAAGAATATATTCTGTCACATCTTGACAGAATGGTTTCTTGGCTCCTGATCTCCAAGAAACCTGGGTTTCTTGGAGATCAGGAGCCAGGGAAGATTCAAAAGTGAGTGGTCAGTCTGGTGATTTATTTATTCACATACAGCAAAATAGGGCTATTTACATCTATTATGAAACAAGTTTTAAATTGGACAACCATTGCACTGCTTCCTTTGTAACCTGATGTAATTCCACTATTTCCCCTGGGATATCAGACAGAATTCTTCTATATTACGTATGGTTAGCAGTGCAGAGCACTTACGATATGGCTGATTGGCAGGTTTCCATTTAGGAAGTAGATATTTACATCTTCCATGGCCCATTCTAATCCTGTTTAGGGAGGTTTATTAATACAGTGCCACAGGACTCTGTAGTGGGACACTGCTCTTTAATTTCTATATTAATGTTATAGTGGAAGATTTTAGTGATTTTGTTTTTTGACAAGCCATGGTAGAGGAGTTGATTTCAGAGTACCTCAGATAATATACAGGGTTTGGTTCAGTTTTATATCTATTAACTTGGCATGAGTACTTTGCTGTTGAGAAGACCAACTCCATGGCAGACACCCTAAGTGTGGAAGCTTTGCATCCCCAGTCAGTTTAGAGATAATATTGTTTCTAGCTTCAATCTTATTTCCCAGTTGTTGTATAAGCTTTTTTTGTAAGTGAGAGTTCTATCTAGGGTGACTCCTAGATATTTTGGATAATCTTCATGGTTTATGACTTTATTACAGAAATTAAGATTTAGTGTGTTAGCTCAGAGTTGAGCAGGAGGAATAGATGAGACAGTTTTTGCTGGAATAGGTTTTAGATACCAGATTTGAAATACTTTTCCAGTTGCATTAATGCATTGTCAAGGTATTTCTCCAATTCGCCAAAACTAGACTTATGTCTAATGATAGCTAGGTCATCAGAATAAGTGAACTTGTGGGTAAGGTAAGTCTGATATATAAACATTGAAGAGAGCTGGAGATAAGACTAATCCCTGAGAGAGAGAGGCCAGTTTGGAGGAATCTTGTTTTACTTTTTCTTGCAGCAAGCTGCACATGGAATTTACTATTTGAAAGCATTGAGTTTAGATGATTAAACACGACCTGTTTTCTGGTTTTCCTGAAATGCTTTTTCAATGTGTTGTAATTGAGTGGACCTGCTCTCAACAATCTCATCCAGGTCTGAAACCTGCCTGTTTGTGGGGGGTGGGGGGGGGGTTGAAATACTTTCCAAGATGGGGTAATTCTTCTGAGGATTACCCCATCTCTTTCAAAATTTTGTAAAAAGTACAAAGAAGAGAAATAGATTGGAAGTTCTTTGGATCATCAGGCTGCTTCCTAGGTTTTAAAATGGCCAGGATTTTTGATTCTTTCCACTGTTTGGGAAGTTTACCAGATTGAATTATTGTGGAATAAAGTGATGTAAGCCAGCACCATGCACGTTTTCCCAGGTTTTTTAGGAACTCTGGAAGGATCGCATTAAACACCAGGGGCATGGCTATTTTTAGTTAATTTTAATGCTTCTTCTATTTCTTCTGTTCTGATGTGATCAACTAAGTGAGATGATTCTTGACTTGAGACTAATATACTCCACAGAGACTTGTTTATTTCTCTATTAGAGTTTTTGCAGGGCTTTATTTTTGAAGTTTTCAGTAAGCAGGAAGCTATACTATTTGCTGTGACCTGGGATTTTTGAGGTGTAGTGGTCATAAAGGCTGTCCCCAGCTTTCTTAAGAAGGCTCCAGCTTTTCATACGATATTGGGTAATCCACATTCTCCATAGTTTTGTTCCATTTTTGATTTCTTCTTGCATCAAGTGTTCCTAACAGCTGTTGCGTTATTTGAGGGTCTAGGCTTTCTTCATATTGTTTAAGGAGGTAATCACATTCCTTATTGCAGCATGGGATGTATTCTTTATTGTACCCACAAGGGGTACTCTTTTTAGCAGTTTGAAATTAGTAGTTTGGTAAAAGTCCTGTAAGTTATAGGTATGAGATATATATTAGCAATTTCTTCATCTACTATATTTCTATATTTTCCCAGTCTGCCTTGTTCAAATTCCATCCTAGGTAGTGAGTTTTGAAAGTAGAGAGGATGCCTATTTCAACAAGTATAATGGAGCAATTCTGGCTTTTTGGAAACTGCTTCAAAACTGTTATAATGGCAGGAATCGGAAAATCCTGACTGTCACTTGTTACAAAACACAAATTTGTTTTGTAACAAGGGACAGTCAGGTTGTAACTCCTATTCCATCTGACTGAGTTGAAGGTACCTGGCTGTTTTGAATCAAATGCCAGATGCAGTCTGGCTCTCTCTGCCCACATAGCTAGCTTCTCTCCCTTTTCATCATTTTGAGGGTATCGACATGTAGTATGGTGTGAGTCAAGGTCACCAACTATGATGCTAGGATGAGATGGGATCAAGGAGCAAAGCATTGGCCAGGTTTTAGAAGAGGACTTGTACACATTATAGATTATGTTTTCTAATTTTATGCCAATGTATAGTTCATTACTTGGGAGAACTGTGATAGAGTTTTTTTTGGCAGCTGCATGCAAATATAACTATTCCGTGCATAGGATGATTTAATGATGCTCTTAGGTTATATCCAGGAACCCTGAGTCTATTTGTTGCTGTTTCAAAAACATACGTTTTCTGCAATGCCAGAATGTGTACAGAATTATCAGCAGCCATTTCCTCCAGTATCTCACCCTTAGCTCTCAACATTCCCTCAATATTAAGCTGGAAAATCCGAAGACCCTGGTGCATGAGAGAAAGTATGCATTTTGTAGTCTGCTTTATCCTGATAGAGGTTAGAGTTTGTAGGTTTGGAGACTGTTGCTCACTTATCGTGGACTGCCCTCTTCCTAAGCAGTCCACGCAACCCTTGTTGCTGCAGGCGACGATCGAGCCAGCATGTAAACTTCTTGTACCCTTATTCATGCTGAGTAACCAAGTGATGGCATTAGTTTCCCATGGCAAGCTTTGATACTCACAGGATGGGCAATGTGGAGTCTGCCCCCCCCCCTCCCCCCCACACACAGTCTGCTGATAAGTCTGTGAAATGCTCTCCATGAGAATAGAATAATGGTGTATCAGTTGCACAGTTTAGTTGACAATCGAGTGAGAGGGAACATGATAGAAAAGTTACTTAAAGGAATTCTATAAGATTAACACAAAAGAAATATTTCAGTTTAAGAGCAGTAGGTTAGAACAGTGGATCACATCTGGAAGTTGTGTAAGAATGTGGTTAGTAAGAGGTATGTTGACTAAAGTTCTTTGCTTTCAGAATGGTCAGTGATTGGAATAGATTGCCAGTGGTAGTTACAAGTGCTCCAACAATAAATAAATATAATAAGAAGTATCATACGTGTTGTGTGAATCTTCTATGATGAGTCTTTTGATGCTATGGGGGATACTTGTATAATAATAATATGAGGGGATCTGAAAAGTTCTTGGCCTCAACCATAGATGGCAACACTATTGGCACGATTTTTTTTTCTAAGTTGGTACATCTGTCATAAGCATCCATGTGAAATTGCAAGTCATTTTATCAAGTAGTTTGTTTTATAAAGATGTGTGAAGCAAAATTGTTGTCTGTGTTCCTTGAAATGGATAAAATTGAGTATCGTGCAGTTATAAAATTCTTTGTAAAAGAAGGTTTAAGGCCAAATGAAATTCATTCGAAGTTCATAAAAGTTTATGGGCACTCTTCTCCTTCGTTTTCGAGAAATAAGAAATGGTCTGCCAAGTTTAAACGTGGCTGTACCAGCCTTGAAGATGATCCACATGAAGGACGTCCAAAAAGTGTAATAATACCAGAAATCATTGAACGAGTGCACGATATGGTATTGGATGACTGGCAAGTCAAAGTGCATGAAATTGCTGAGACTATAAAAGAAACGTGTAAGATATATTTTACATGAAGAATTGCAAATGAAAAAGGTTTGGGCAAGATGGATGCCACCTTGCTCACAGCAGATCAAAAACGTACTCGCATGAAAATTTCTGAACAGTGCTTGGAGCGTTTTAACAAGAATAAAACTGATTTTGTATGTCGATTTATTACAATGGATGAGACTTGGATTCACCATTACACACCAGAATCCAAACAGCAGTAAAACAGTGGATAGAAGCTGGTTGTTCAGCACCAAAAAATACAGTCAGTTTCATCAGCAGGAAAGATCATGGCGTCAGTGTTTTGGGATGCTAAACGCATTTATTTTATTAATTATAACTGGGGAATATTATTACGATCTTTTAGCAGACTAGACGAAAACATTCGCGAAAAAAGACCCAGTTTACAGAAGAAAAAATTCGTCTTTCATCAGGACAATGCACCTACCCACAAAAGTATTTTGGCATTGGGAATATTAAGGGATCAGTGCTATGAATTGTTGGAACATCCACCCTATTTCCCAGATTTGGCTCCCTCTGACTTCTGTCTCTTCCGAAAACTAAAACTCTTCTTCGTTAGTCAGCATTTTTCTTTGAATCAAGAGGTGATTGTTGCTGTAGAGCAGTGTTTCTCAAAGTGTGGTACGCGGATCCGCGGGGGGGTTCGCGAAAGTTCTTCTGGGGGGGTCCGTGGCAATTTTCGGCTATGCATCATTAATGCATGGAATAAAATTTAAGTTTGAGATCATAAAACGGTCCTATTGTATCACTGAATAAAGTACAGAGACATCTGCCGGCTGTGTAATATGTTTCTCAACAAACAGCAATTAGAGACAACGGCACTAACTAATGAATCGCATGACTCCTCTCACATAAAATGCTGTATAGTTGACAATCAAAACCATATGGTGCACTGGCAACATATGGTTTTGTTTGAGTGAATGTGTTAAAACTAAGAAATATATAGTGAATGTGTTTCAGATATTATATAAGGAATTCGGTTGAAGAGAATTAGCATTTCAACTGAACTGTCGGCTTGCCTTTGTCAATTAGTAGCGCGATCTTTTGTTAATACTGCACCAATCATATGAACGTCTTCATAGCTGCTTTAACTCTACTGGCGTACCATTGCTGTCTGCTTCGAGTTCTGCTTTCACTAGCCATTTGTTAAAGGACTGTTCGTTAAATATGGTAATTTTTTTTAGCTTTCAAATTCTTAAGTATGGATCACTGGTTAAAGACAGGATTTTTAAAATGCGCAAAAGAGAGGAACATAGTAGATACAAGTAGCTGTCAGCAACAAGAAAATGTTGATATTGTATCTTGATCAAGTGAAATTGATAAGTGTGTGTCGTCTAACATCTCTAAAGAACCAACTAGGAAGAAGATGAGAAAACTTCGTAAGTTCAATATAAATTACTTGAAATGTGGATTTTCATAGAAGAGAAATGAAGAGGAACCTATTCTATTATGTGTAATTTGCGGTGAAACTTTAAAAAATGAAAGCATGAAACCATGTAATTTAAATCGCCATTTTGAATCGAAACATAATGATTGCAAGGACAAACCTGTCGAATTTTTTCAAAATAAACTGAAAAATTTAAAAGCATCTCAAAAAGTGATGTGGATCGTGTCAGGAGGTGAAAACATGAAGGCTTTAGAAGCTTAATATCGTGTGTCACTATTAATAGCAAAAAGTGGTGCAGCAGAAACAATTGGTGAAACTTTGGTCAAGCCTGCAGCAAAAATAATAGTGGAAATTATGATTGGAGATAATGCAAAAAGATCTTTTGATCGGATTTGACTTTCAAATAGTACCGTTCATCGAAGAATCACTGAAAAGCTGAAAATATAAAACAAACATTGTTATCCGATATATGTAAGAGTCGTTATTATGCGTTGCAGGTAGATGAATCCACTGACATTACAAATTTTGCAAATCTTCTAGTGTTCGTTAGGTATGAAAAAAATCAAAAAATTCATGACGACCTTTTATATTGCCAACCCTTGCCAGAACATACAACAGGAGAAGAAATATTCAACAGTATAAATACCTTTATGCATTAAAACAAGCTTGATTGGAAAAGTTGTGTTGGAATAAGCACGGCTGGAGCAAAATCCAACCATGGATTTAAGGATTCAAGGATTCAAGCTGTTGCACCAAATGCAAAGTCGACACACTGCTGCATACACAGGGAGGCTTTGATTACACATATGATGTCTACAGACCTAAGAAAAGTTCTTGATGAAGCTGTAAAAATCATAAATTATATTAAAGGCCGTCCTCTAAACGCCAGACTTTTTTCTCAACTTTGCAAAGAAATGGGAAGGAACTATACACAACTTCTTTTCCATACTGATGTTCGTTAGCTTTCTCATGGAAAAGCCCTTACTCGTTTATTTGAACTTCGGAATGAACTACAAGTTTTTCTTGATGAAAAGTTTGAATTTAAAAAGCATTTACTTAATTGGAAATGGCTCATTCAATTAGCATACCTGGCAGATATATTTACTGTATTAAATAGTCTTCATTTATCTTTACAAGGCAAGGCAATTTCTATATTTCATGTCCAAGATAAAGTGAACGTCACGTTGGCAAAAATGAAGTTATGGCAAAAGCGGGTTGGTAATGGAGAATTTGATGCATTTCCATCGCTTCATGAATTGCTCGCAAGTTCAAATGAACAATTGATGATGATGTAAAAATTACTATCATGCAGCATTTAAAAAGCTTACAAATGAATCTAGAAAAGTATTTCCCTGAATTGGACATTAATCTTCTTCTTTCACTATGCCTTATTCCATGCTAAACGGGGTCAGTGCACCAATCTTTAACCTTCCTCTTCCAAGCTCTCTGGTCCAGGGCATCCTTCGGACTCCATCCTTTCTCCCTAAGATCCTCTGTCACCTTATCCCTCCACCTGAGCTTGGGTCTGCCTCTTTTCCTCCTTCCTTCCAACTCCATATACTCCACTCGTTTACCATCATACTCCTCACCCTTCCTCTCTACATGTCCGAACCACCTCAGCCTACTTTCTTGTATCTTCTTGCCAATTGGTCCCACTTTAACCGTCCCTCTGACGTAGTCATTCCTTATCCTGTCCTTCTTTGTCACACCACTCATTCATTTCAACATCCGCATCTCCGCTACCTCCATCTTCCTCTCCTGTGCCTTTGTTATAGGCCACGTCTCCGCACCATGGAGCATTGCAGGCCTCATCACCATCTTATACAGATTTCCTTTCCTCTTGCAACTCACTCTGTTGTTGCACAGGACCCCGCTCATCTTCCTCCAATTCATCCAACCGCATGTTATTCGGTGCTGTATTTCCTCATCCAAGTCACAATTCCTCTCGACAATTGACCCAAGGTACTCGAATTTCTTCCCTGAAATTAGCCTTTCACCCTGAAGTCGTATGACCATATCCACGTCACTCCCCATTGACATATATTCGGTCTTCTCCCGGTTAATTCTCATGCCTCTCTCCTCCAATACCTTTCTCCACTCTTCCAGGGTATTTTCAAGCTTCTCTCGGGATGATTCACATAGAACAATGTCGTTGGCAAACAGTATGCTCCATGGTGCCCCTTTCTTGACATCCTCCACTAGTACATCCATGACCAGGTCTAAGAGGTAGGCGCTCAGAACTGACCCTTGGTGTAGCCCTACGACAATGGGGAACCCTTCTGTCATGCTGACACTAGACCTGACCTGAGTTTCTGTTCCCTCATACATCTCCTTCACCAACCTTGCGTACTTCTCCAACACCCCCTTCTTCCTCATACACCTCCATACCTCCTGCCTGGCCACTCTGTTGTATGCCTTTTCCAGGTCTATAAACACCATGTGCAGCTCCACTTGCATATCTCTATATTTCTCCATCAATCGCCTTAGCGCAAATATCACATCTGTTGTCCTTCTTCCTGGCATAAATCCAAACTGCTCCTCACCAATTTTCGTTTCCTGCCGTATCCTCCCTTCAATTACTCTTTCTCATTATCTTCAGTGTGTGTGACATCAGCTTGATCCCTCTATAGTTGCCACAGTCTTGAACATCTCCTCTTCCTCTGTAGATTGGGACGAGAATACTTTTCCTCCATTCCTCTGGTATCTTTTCCTGTTGGGCTATTTTCCTCATCAGATCCCATAACATGTCCATGCCCTCACTGCCCAAACTTTTCCACACTTCCCCAGGTATCTGGTCTGCCCCCACAGCCTTTCCATTCTTCATTTTTCTCAGCACCCAATCCACTTCTTCTCTACTTATGTCTTGCACTGGGCTCTCATTTGCCTCTCCATCCTCACACCTCTCTCTCGGATTCTCCTCATTTAGTAGTTTATGGAA
Organism: Typopeltis vanoorti; assembly: GCF_054136105.1. Lineage (NCBI taxonomy): Eukaryota > Metazoa > Arthropoda > Arachnida > Uropygi > Thelyphonidae > Typopeltis > Typopeltis vanoorti. The sequence goes on along the minus strand of NC_143552.1, from coordinate 17,199,055 downwards.
ATATTCTTTCCATCTTCCTCTGATTTTGTCCTCCTCTTGTAATACTACTCCTGAGGCATCCTTTATCTGCTTGACTGTTATGTTTTTCGAGGCCTTATCTCTGGCTTTCGCTATTCTCAACAACTGAGCTTGACCACCATTTCTCTCCAGTTCTCTATAAACCTCATCAACTGCCCTTGCTTTCCCCCTTGCCACAGCTCTCTTTGCATTTTTCTTCGCTAATCTATATGCCTCCTTGTCGGCTCTAGTTCCAGTCATGTCCCATTTTTTCTTTGCCTCTTTTTTTTCCTTGATCTCCAACTGCACCTCATCATTCCACCACCATGCCCCCTTATCCTCAGGCGGTCCCTTTCCTGATGTTATACCAAGCACCTCTTCTCCAATTTTTCTAATATTCCGTCTATTAACATCCCACCATTCTTCCACATCCTCTGGTAACTTCATTTCTTTCAATACCTTTTCTTTAAACTTATTCCTTTTGCCTTCCTCTTCCAATTTCCACCACTTTATTCTCCTCTGTATCCGCCACTTCCGTCTGTTCTTCTTTTCCCCTTTTATATCACAGTCTACCACAACCAACCTGTGCTGTGCCACTACACTTTCTCCATTAATCACTTTACAGTTTTTCACCTCCTTCAGATGTTTCCTACGGCACATAATATAGTCAATCTGACTCATTCTATCCCTGCTCTTATAGGTTATCAGATGCCCAACTTTCTTCTTGAACCACATGTTAGCTATAGCCAGATCGAAGGCCACAGCATATTCTATGATCCTTTTACCTTCTTCATTTCTTTCACCACAACTCCAACCCCATGTACCCTTTCTTCATCGCTTCATCGCCTTCCTACATGCCCATTCAGATCTGCTCCGACGATCACTCTCTCACCATCAGGTATTCCCATTATTACTTGGTCAAGTTCTCTCCAGAATGTCTCTTTCTTCTCCTCATCACAACCTACTTGTGGGGCGTAGTCACACACTATAGTAGCCACACTTCCTCCCATCTCAAGCTTAACGCTCACAATGCGATCATTCTTCCGGCACACCTCGCAGACTCCACCCTTCAGCTCCTTATCGATGATAATTCCAACTCCGTTTCTTCCCTTCTCATTCACACTGCTATAAAACAGTTTATATCCCTCCGCCAGCTCCTTTGCTTTATTGCCCTTCCACCTTGTCTCCTGCACGCACAAGATCTTCAGCTTCCTTCTTCTCATCATGTCCACTATCTCCCTACTCTTCTCATTCATCATACCAACATTCAGCGATCCGATTCTTACTTTACACACACTCTCTTTCTGTTGGACTCGCTTCTTTAGCCAAACCTATCCTTGGTTCAGTAGCCCTAGCCCACTTCTCATAGTCCTCAGGCGACAGAACTGCACGTCGCTTACATGAGATGCCCTAGCCGTGGTCCTTTCTCTGTTATCCAACATATCATCCTTGGTTTTGGCATGGTTTTTTTTTATGGCCGGATGTCCTTCCTGAAGCCAACCCTCCCCATTTATCCCGGCATGGGACCGGCACCGAGAAGACTAATTTGTCCTCCTTATGTTGGAGGTTTAATGGATTTTTTTTTTTTTTTTTTTACAACACTCAGAAAGAATTAAATTAGAAATTTAATACTCCTATATTTCGTCCTAGTCACTAGGACATCTACAGGGATTACAAAAACTAATTAATGTAACATGCACACAAAAACTTACAATACTAAGCCCAACCACGTGGGTGACACTAAAGTCCTATCTAGGTGGAGCGCCCTCTAAGGGCGGTAGTAGGTGGCCTGGAATGTAAGGTGGAACCTCTGGTGATGAGTGTTTCCCAAATCTTTGGAAGCTTAATGCAACTGTATTTGTTAAGATTTGGTTGGACACCACCAAATCTTAACAAATCTTACCAAAGACATACAAGGTGCATTGGTGGCATCTACTATAGGTCTGAGTGGGTAATTGGGTTTGTGGATTTTTGGTAAACCGTATATTCGGGGGGGACGGGAGCGGAAAGGTTTAAGTTTTTTTTTTTCATGACGTCAGGGGGCCAGGAGGTTACTTTTTTAAGTAAGATTTTTAATTTCTTAACTTGTGTTTTTGTGGGGTCGTGTTCTAGCGGGATGTAGGTAGCGCGATCGCGGAGGATAGTGTTCATATATCCGCGATCGCGCTACCTACATCCCGCTAGAACACGACCCCACAAAAACACAAGTTAAGAAATTAAAAATCTTACTTAAAAAAGTAACCTCCTGGCCCCCTGACGTCACGAAAAAACTTAAACCTTTCCGCTCCCGTCCCCCCCGAATATACGGTTTACCAAAAATCCACAAACCCAGTTCCCCACTCAGACCTATAGTAGATGCCACCAATGCACCTTGTTACAGACTGTCTAAACAGCTGGCCAACTCTCTGTCCCCCCTCACCGGAAATTCAGCTTCCTATATAAAAAACTCGACCCACTTTAAAGCCCTCACAGAAAATTTAACCTTGAACAATACAGACATATTGGTAAGCTTTGATATCTCTTCTTTGTTTACCAATATTCCCTTAACTGACACTTTATCTCTCTTAGAAAACGTTTTCCCCTCTGACATCTTAGATCTCTTTTCCTTTGCCATCAACTCTGGGTATTTCTCTTGGAATATCAAAATCTACAAGCAGATAGAAGGAACTGCCATGGGTTCCCCCCTCTCACCCCCCCTTGCCAATTTCTATATGGAAGATTTCAAAAAATGAGCCATAGACTCAGCCCCACTCAAACCTTCTATCTGGCTAAGATATGTAGATGATGTGTTCTCCATTTGGCCTCATGGCCCAGACACGTTAGACTCCTTCCTCGTTCATCTCAATAGCCTACATCCAAGAATCCAGTTTACTATGGAAAAGGAAAAGAACAATTGTTTACCCTTCCTAGATACCTTAGTCACGCGCCTGCCCAATGATACACTTGCCTTCACTGTATACAGAAAACCCACACACACAGGCAGATACATTCACCAACTCTCCCACCACCACCCCTCACAACAATATGGCATCGTTAAAACCCTCACCAAGAGAGCCCACAATCTTTGTTCCAGTGGAACCGCCCTCACTACTGAGCTTAACCACATACACAGAACTTTCCTCTCCAATGGCTACAGTGAACACAGTATCAAAAAAATAATCAATTCCTCCCCCATTCGCTGTCCCTCTCGTCAACAAGAATTTAAAAATGCCATCACCATACCCTACATCCGAGGCACTTCGGAAAAAATAGCCAAGATACTAAAGTATAACCTACACACAGCATATAAGCCCTACCGCAAACTTGCTACCCTTATCCGTTCTATGAAAGATCAGCTCCCCCCTCTCTCTCTGCCTGGAGTTTACAAAGTACCCTGTTCCTGTAAGCTTGCGTACTTTGGACAGACAGGCAGATCAGCATCCATCCGCCTGGAGGAACACAAGTCGTACATCGTTAAACACAACTATGGCCATTCAGGCTTGGCTGACCATGTTTTGGACACCACCCACAAAGTATCATGGAAGAAAACCACCATGCTCCACCACAGCAAATTCAAGAAAGAGAGACTTTTCTTAGAAGCAGCAGCAGCTCTCAGAAACACCAAATCTTAACAAATACGGTTGCATTAAGCTTCCGAAGATTTGGGAAACACTCATCACCAGAAGTTCCACCTTACATTCCAGGCCACCTACTACTGCCCTTAGAGGGCGCTCCACCTAGATAGGACTTTAGTGTCACCCACGTGGTTGGGCTTAGTATTGTAAGTTTTTGTGTGCATGTTACATTAATTAGTTTTTGTAATCCCCGTAGATGTCCTAGTGACTAGGACAAAATATAGGAGTATTAAATTCTAATTTAATTCTTTCTGAGTGTTGTAAAAAAATCCATTAAACCTCCAACATAATGTCCTCACAGCACTTAAGCCTCTACACAACAATTTGTCCTCCCTAGTGGCTGGGTTTGAATTGGACATTAATATTGAGTGGATAAGATACCCTTTCAATAAAAACAAATTTATGCCAAAGAGTCTATTGTCAATAGAAGAAGAACAACTTTTAGAACTAGCTTCTGATGGATTCCTAAAAAATAAATACGGCGAGAATACGTTATCATTTTGGCTATAAATACAGAATGAATTTCCTGAATTAACAGATAAAGCTCTAAGGTTCATTTTTCTATTTCCAAGTTCATATCTGTGCGTAGTTGGATTTTCGGCCCTTGTAGATATTAAGACGAAGAAGAGGAATCGCATTATAGATGTCGAACCGCATCTGAGATTGAAATTAACAACTATAGAGCCAAATTTTGCTGAAATGTTATCTCACCATAAGCAATTTCACTCCTCTCATTGATGATAAATTATTTCAAATAAGTAAAACTTTATAGTATCTTTATAAAGTTTGTTCTATTAAAAATAAATCATTTTTTGTTTACATGTACATCAAATTTCAAATAAAATAGACATTTAATTTTTTTAATATTTCAAATTATTTATTAATTTATTTTTTAATTAATTAATTAGGGGGTACTTGGTAATAATGAAAATTTAAGAAGGGGTCTGCGGATATCTGAAGTTTGAGAAACACTGCTGTAGAGGGATATTTTGCAGATCTTACTGAGAACCACTACAGGGATGGGATAATGGCGCTGGAGCATCACTAGAATCAGTGTGTTAGTCTTAAGGGAGATTATGTTGAAAAATAAAAATAATTTTAAAATTATAAATACGAGAACTTTTCAGATCACCCTCATTTAGAAGATCAGTATCAGGAAGATGGTAAAATATTACGGAGGCTATTGAAAATTTTAGAAATGGCGGAAAGAATGCTGTAAGAGGAATTAGATATAATATAATTAGATAAAATATCTGATATCTGGATTACTCCATATATCAGATATTTCTGATATCTGGAGTAATTACTTTGAAAGATTACTGAAAATTAAAGGAGTGACAGACCAGTGGTAGAAAATAGTGAAGAGGAATTTAGGAATATATATCAGTACTTCATGTAGAAACAAAAGTAATTGATCATCGTTATCATACGTATCAAGGATTTAGGCCTAGTATGGCCTGTTCCGGCCTTAGAAGTCATCGTTGAATCGTTTAAGAGGACGTCCTGGTTTTCTTTTTCCTAATGGCTTGTACTTTAAGGCTTGTTTTGGTAATCTTTCTGTTTTCATTCTTTGAACGTGTTCCATCCATCTATGTTTATATTTTTTAATTTTTTCAATTACTGGTTCTTGGTTTAATTCTTTCATAATATCTTCGTTTCTATTGTGATCAAATAGGGTATACGTTGCAGTTTTTCTCATAAACTTCATTTCTGCTGTTGTTAATCTTTGTTTGTCTTTTTTGTTTTATTGTCCAGATTTCGCTTCCATACATTAAGACCGGTACGGCTAATGTATTGTATACTTTTAGCCTGGTTTGTTTTTGAACTAGGTTTGGTTTAAATATAGAGTTAATTACTCCTGTTATTTTTAAATATTTTACAATTTTTATGTTTATATCTTTTTCATTTTCATAAGTGTGATCATACATCCTAGGTACTTAAATGAATTCACCTGTTCTAAGATCTTGTTATCCATTACTATTTTAGTTCTTGCTGGATCTTGTCCTTTAAAGGCCATAGTTTTTGATTTTTCCGTTGATATTATCATACCATAATCTTTGGATATCTCATTTAGATTTAATATAGCTTTCTGTAAGTTATCTTCAGAATTTGTAATTATTATTTGGTCGCCTGCAAAGAGGAGGGTGTTTAAGTTAACTGTAGGTGAAGGTTTAATTCCTTGATGTAAATTTTTACTCCATTTTATTATTATTTCATTTAAGTAGATATTAAAAAGAGTTGCTGAGAGGGGACATCCCTGTCGGACCCCTTGGTTTATCTCTCTTGTATATGATAGCTCATGATTTAATCTTATCTGTATTTGATTATTTTCATATATACTTGTGACAGCTTTTAGGATATTATTTGGTATTTGTCTTTCTTTTAGTATGTTAAATAATGTTTCTTTTAACTCTGTCAAATGCTTTTTCAAAGTCAATAAATGCAATATATGTTTCTAAATTATATTCTCTTCTTTTCTCTATTATTAATTTTAGGCAGAAGGCTGAGTCTGTGCATGATCGTCCTTTTCTAAATCCATTTTGTACCTCTAGAATAAAGTTTTATGAATATTTCATTAGTTTGTTATTTAAGATTCTGCTGTATATTTTGTAACATGAATTTAGTATACTGATACCTCTATAGTTTTTAGGTTCATCTCTATTACCTTTCTTAAAGATAGGAATCACAATTGCTTTTTTCCATTCTATTGGGGGGATACCAGTTGAGTAAATTTTATTTAAAAATAATAAGAGTCTTCCTTTGAATCTTGTTCTTGCATATTTATATAGTTCTGAACCTAGCTTATCTTCTCCAGGTGATTTTCCGTTTCTTGTTTCTTTCAGGCTGATTTCTAATTCTTCTTCAGTTATTTCCTTTTCATTTTCGTTAATTGTTTACCAGTTGTCTTTTTTAAAATATTTGTCTGTCCACAATTCTGTGTAGTAATTTAGAAATTCTTCTAATTTTAATTCGGTGTTTAATTTTATGTTTTCTTTGGTATCTGCATTTAGGTGTTTCAAAATCTTATATACATTGGGTCTTATTTTATATAAATCATGTTCTTAATTAGAAACAAATTTGTCCCATGATTCTCTGTCTTTTTCTGACTTCTCTTTTAGCTATGGCTCTTATTCTTTTATATTCTATTTCATCTTCTAATCTTTTACTGCTTAACCATTTGTGATAGGCTTCTTTTTTCTTTTTGATTATTTCTTTGATTGTATAATCCCAGATCTTCAGTTTTTTTCTTTTATTGAATTTTTTGGTCTTTCCTAAGCTTTCATTTGCTGCTGCATTTAGTATCGTTTTTATATTAAGCCATTCTATTTCTATTTCTTCATTTTGTTTTATTTTATCTAGATACTGGTTAATTCTTTGTTCATATAGCCATTGTACATTTGTGTCATTCAATAGTCTAGTTTTATAAACAAATGTTTCAATTTTTCTTTCTATTCTTGTTACTTGTAGCCATTTAGCTGGTAATCTTAATTTTATTTTAACAAGAAAGTGGTCACAGCTTATTTCATATCCTCTGTGAACTCTAACATCTAGTGAAAATTTTGATGTCTTTTCATTTAATATGAAGTAATCTAATATTGATTTCCATCCTCTTGCTGCCCAAGTATATTTATGTATGTCTTTATGTTTATAGAAGGAATTCATTATTTTTAGGTTATTATAAACTACAAAGTCAATCAATTTTTTACCATTTCTGGTTAGGTGTTCTCCATGTATTCCTATATTATTATTAATTTTTGTGTTTCCAATTCTTGCATTTAAGTCTCCTGCTAAAATTATGTAATCATTTTTATTTATTTTATTATATATGTTTTGTAGCTGATTATAAAAATCAATATTATCCTGTTCTCTTCCTTCTTCTGGGGCATATAAACCAATTATTGTTAAATAGCCTCTATCTATTTATAATAAAAGTAATTGATAAACCAGAAAATTCTAAACTCATCTGTCAAAGAGGAATTCAGGAATGCATATCAGTACTTCATGTTGAAATAAAAGAAAATTAGAAACTCATCTGGAGTAGATGATAATCAAAAAGAAATTCTCAAATATGGAGATATAAAAGTTTCATAGTAGCTGCACTGCATAATTCAGATGGCTTGGCCAGATATCAGTTAATTGGAGCAGAGGTCTCATAACATCCTTCTATAAAAAATGAAATAACATTTAATGTGAGAATTTACAGAGGACTTTTCTTGCTGAATATTCCGAGTAAGATTTAAGCAAGGATACTTGAGAATAGGTTAAGAAATGTTGTGGAAGGGAAACTTGGAGAAGAATAATTGGTGTTCAAACCAAATACAGGTTATTAGTATCAGATTTTCTTGAAGAAATAATTGGCAAATCATGGGAATATGGAAAACATCTGGAAACTGTTCAAAATGCTACAATTTTATGGTGTAAATGGTACATTATATCAAACAATGTATAGTCTGCATTTGCATGTAAGTCAGTATATAGAATTGAAGGAGTACAGGAGGATAGTCTGATGTTAAATCAGGTGTCAGACAAGGATGCACATTATGTCCACTATAAACAACAAACTACAACCACAGTAATTAACTTTAATGAAATGAAAGTACGGATATTTCATACTGAAAATAACAGTACATCATCAGTGCATAGAAACAAGCAAATCAAAGAAACAGGAATACAAGGTATATACAACAATTGGTTTACCAATTAAAAATGGTTACTGCTTGCTAGAAATTAATATATTAATAAATAATATTTAAACTATTTTTGATGTTTACATAAAATGAGAATCTCCCAAACCTTTGGGGAAGAGAGAGAGAGAGAAATGTTCTGATTCAGGTTTGGCCGATGTAAAAGGGCTTTGCAACTTTCATATTTAAAACTGATTCTATGGAGAAAATGAGCTTCATCTCACCAGATACTGTTTAGTATCAGTGCTATGTTGTGCCAGACCAGACTTTTGAGGTTTCATGTTTCACCTATTCTCAATTCAATGTAATATTGATGTTCATTAATTCTTTTTTCCACAGAACGGCCTACCTGCCCAAAAGTGTCTGTTCATAAGTCTACACTCTCTATGTACAAGACAACTAGTCATGAAGTTACTTTACATGCAGACTTTATTTCCTTTGCTTGGTAAAGGATTAAAGAAGAACATAATTTATTTTTAAATGTAATATATTGTTTTTGCATGTTAAAGTTTTCTATTTGATGATATTTGAATAATTCTCTCATATTTATCACTAGATAAATAAGTTCTGAACTTAAGTTTATTATTTTGTATAGATTTCTTGCTTCCATATTAATATTGCTTGGCTACATTGAATGGAATTAATTTTTGCATTCTTTATTCAAGATTATTTGAGTAATCATGAAATGATTATACTATCAGAGTAATTCTTTTTTAATTCTTTAGAGACATACTAGATTTCCCATCTTACCATGGATTGAAAGTGTTCATAATCTACAGAGTTAGTTGACTTATGCAATATGCATCAGAAATTGCTTAGAATATTTTGTTACTAATGTCAGAAGTTCATTTATCAGAAGTTCATTCATAGTTTAAGAGACGTTTACTTGAACTATCAAAGGGTCTGTTATACTTCATGTTTAATTTTATAAACAGTTTTTTCCCTTGGTTATAATTAAAATTAAGCTTGCTAAGAAATTATATTGTTTAATCCTTTATCCAAGCCTAAGCAAACAAAATCATGAGGTCTCTTCACAACTAGGTTACTTGTATACGGAGGCTAATGATTTCACTTTAGTTGCTTTACTATCTATGGAATGCATTGTTGCCTGATAGAGTAGTTAGATCACAAATGGTCAGTGAGTTCAAGGAGTGGTATGATAGACTTTGTGTTTTCTAGGATGGGCCTCCCACAATGAGTCTTTTGACTCCATGGACACCTAAATCTTAACAACAACAATAATAATGCAAAGCACATCCTTTGGGATGTGTGTAATGCTATGCATTATGGAGTCCACTACCCAGACCAGTTTCGACCTGTATTGAGGTCTCATAAGTTGGAGCCAGACCCAGACCAAAGCAATTAATGTGAAGTCGTTAACCTCTGTATAGAAATATCCTAGTCAGGGAAGATACGTCACATTCATACTTTGTTTGCTTAAAAGCACTTTGATAAAGGATTAATCAAGAATATAGGTTCTTTGCAAGTTTACTTTAAACTTTCACCAAGTGAAAAAACTTTCTACAACTATCTGTTGTAATCCAGAGTATTTTAATAATAAGGTGATTCACCTTTGTACTACTCTCCTTGTATATGGGAAATATGTTATTTCTTCAACCTTGGTATCACTTCTTGGTCTGGCTCCAGTTATTGCATTGAATAATCTTTATTCAATGTTGCTTCCTGTGGAGTAGAGTGATTCTGCTCAATGGTGAGTTTTGCAGAGTAACAAGTTTAGTAGTGATCCTTTAAGGTCACTCAGTGAGATTCAGAGTGATCTATAAGATTGCTCAGATTTTTTGGAGAGGCACTTCCTGCACTTTAGCAGTACCTCAATAAAGGTCAAAACCAGTCTAAATAATGATCCTTCCCATAATGCATAGTATATACATCTGAAAGAATATGTGTTTTGCATTATGGGATACTAAGGCAATTAATGTGAAGTCATTAGCCTCTATATACAAGTAGCCTAGTTCATGAAGTTACTTCACTTCCAAACTTTGCTTACACTTGGATAAAGAATCAAGCAAAAATATAATTTTTTGTTTAATTAAATTTATATGTTAAATTTATTCTCTGTCTTTGTAGCCTCTTAGGAAGTATTCTTCTTATTCAACACTGTATTCAAAGCATATTTTTTGCTCGCGACATCCTTATGCTGGAGCAGTGTTTCGCAAACTTCAGATATCATGTACCCCTTCTTAAATTTTCATTATTACCAAGTAGCCCCCTTATCCAAATAATAATAAATAAATAAAATATATTTCATTGTAAATGTCTATTTTATTTGAATTTTGATGTACATGTAAACAAAAAATATGATTTATTTTTAATAGAACAAACTTTATAAAGATGCTATAAATTTTTACTTACTTGAAATAATTTATCAATGAGAGGAGTGAAATTGCTTATAGCGAGATAAAATTTCAGCAAAATTTGGCTCTACAGTTAATTTCAGTCTCAGATGTGGTTCGACATCTATAATGCAATTCCTCCTCTTCTTTTTCTTAATATCTACAAGGGCCTAAAATCCAACTACGCACAGATATGAACTTGGAAATAGAAAAATGAACCTCATAGCTTTATCTGTTAATTCAGGAAATTCATTCTGTATTTATAGCCAAAATGATGATAACGTATTCTTGTATTTATTTTTTAGGAAACCATCAGAAGCTAGTTCTAAAAGTTGTTGTTCTTCTATTGGCGACAGACCCTTTGGCATAGATTTGTTGATATTGAAAGGGTATCTTATCCACTCAATATTAATGTCCAAATCAGGGAAATACTTTTCTAGATTCATTTGTAAGCATTTGTAAATGCTGCATGATAGTAATTTTCACATCATCATCAATTTGTTCATTTGAACTTGTGTGCAATTCATGAATAGATGGAAACACGTCAAATTCTCCATTACCAATCTGCTTTTGCCATAACTTCATTTTTGCCAATGTGGCGTTCACTTTATCTTGGACATGAAATATTGAAATTTCCTTGCCTTGTAAAGATAAATTAAGACTATTTAATACAGTAAATATATCTGCCAGGTATGCTAATTGACTGAGCCATTTCCAATTATATAAATACTTTTTCAATTCAAACTTTTCATCAAGAAAAACTTGTAGTTAATTCCGAAGTTCAAATAAACGAGTAAGGACTTTTCCACGAGAAAGCCAACGAACATCGGTATGGAAAAGAAGTTGTGTATAGTTCCTTCCCATTTCTTTGCAAAGTTGAGAAAAAAGTCTGCCGTTTAGAGGACGGCCTTTAATATAATTTATGATTTTTACAGCTTCATCAAGAACTTTTCTTAGGTCTGTAGACATCATATGTGTAATCAAAGCCTCCCTGTGTATGCAGCAGTGTGTCGACTTTGCATTTGGTGCAACAGCTTGAATCCTTGAAACAAGTCCTTTTTTAGATCTGACCATGATTTTGCTCTCTCCATGCTTATTCCAACACAACTTTTTCAATCAAGCTTGTTTTGATGCATAAAGGTATTTATACTGTTGAATATTTCTTCTCCTGTTGTATGTTCTGGCAAGGGTTGGCAATATAAAAGGTCGCCATGAATTTTTTGATTTTTTTCATACATAACGAACACTAGAAGATTTGCAAAATTTATAATGTCGGTGAATTCGTCTACCTACAACGCATAATAACGACTCTTGTATATATCGAATAGCAATGTTTGTTTTATATTTTCAGCCATTTCAGTGATTCTTTGATGAATAATACTATTTGAAAAGCAAATCCGATCAAAAGATCTTTTTTGCATTATCTCCGATCATAATTTCTGCTATTATTTTTGCTGCAGGCTTTACCAAAGTTTCACCAATTGTTTCTGCTGCACCACTTTTTGCTATTAATAGCGACACACGATATGAATCTTCTAAAGCCTTTATATTTTTACCTCCTGACACGATCGACATCACTTTTTGCGATTCTTTTAAAACTTGATCCAGATACAATATCAATGTTTTCTTGTTGCTGACAGCTACTTGTATCTGCTATGTTCCTCTCTTTTGTGCATTTTAAAAATCCAGTCTGCTGACAGCTACTTGTATCTGCTATGTTCCTCTCTTTTGTGCATTTTAAAAATCCAGTCTTTAACCAATGAACCATACTTAAGGATTTGAAATCTAAAAAAAAATTACCGTATTTAACGAACATTCCTTCAACAAATGGCTAGTGAAAGCGGAGCTCGAAACAGACAGCAATGGTAGGCCAGTAGAGATAAAGCAGCTATGAAGATGTTCATATGATTGGTGTGGTATTAACAAAAGATTGCGCTACTAAATGACAAAGGCAAGCTGACAGTTGAGTCAAAATGCTAATTCTCTTTAACTGAATTTCTTATGTAATATCTGAAACACATTCACTATGTATGTCTTAATTTTAACACGTTCACTCAAACAAAACCATATGTTGCCTGTGTAACATCTGGTTTTGTGTGAGTCTATACAGCATTTTATGTGGGAGGGGACATGCGATTCATTAGTTAGTGCCGTTTTTTTCCCAGTTGTCTCTAATTGCACTGTTTGTCGAGAAATCTATTACACAGCCTGCAGGTGTCTCTGTGTCTTATTCAGTGATACAATAGGAATGTTTTATGATCTCGAACTTCACGGATACATTAAATTTTGTTCCATCCGTTAATGATGCATAACCAAAAATTGTCACAGATCCCCTGAAGACCTTTTAGGGTGCCACACTTTGAGAAACACTGTGCTAGAGAATATGCTCTAGCCTCTTCAGCAAGATATGAGTTTCTCTGCTGTTATAGGCTGACTGTTAAATGTACAGGATGGGCCAAAAGTCAAAAAGGGTTTTCAATATTTAATATCTTCTTTAATTTTTGTTTTAAATGTACAGTATCATAGTGTCATATACAGTATATATAGGAACTAAATTTACACTAGGTGTGAAAAATGAAATCTTGTAAATAGCATCGATTTTCTGCTTTGTACAAACGTGCCCTTTCTAAGGCGTTTTTCATGACCCCTCTTAGTGTTTCAGGTTCCAGTGCTCTGATTTTGGCTTGAATATTGTTCTTCAGCTGTTGGAGTGTCTGAGACTTGTTAACATAAACTTTTTTTTGAGATAGCCCCATAGGAAGAAATCAGGAGTTGTCTGATCTGGAGAACACGATGGCCAGCTTATGTCGCAACCACGGGAAATTATTCTTCTCTCAAAACTTTGCTCGAGCAGTTTAATTGTGGTCCCTGCTATGTGAGTGGTTGCTCCCTCTTGTTGGAACCACGTCATGTTTATCTTGAACTGCTAGGAGTAAGAAATTTTCGATCATAGACCGATATTCGTCACCTGTAATCTCGACTGGGTTCCCAACGCGGTCTTTGAAAAGTAAGGTCTGATCACTTCTTCCAACGTCACCCCCCCCACACACACCAGACCATACACTTAAGGGGTGCAGTTCCCTTTGGTGAATTGCCCTAGGATTTGGGGTTCAGTTTTGTTTGTTAATAAAGCCATTCAAATAAAAATGTGCTTCATCTGACATTATCAGCTTGTGGATAAATTCAGGATCTCTCCTTGATAATTCTTGAAATCTGACTGCATTTTAAAATTTGTGATCATAATCTGGTGTCTTCAACTGTTGCACCAACTGGATTTTATACGGAAACAGGTTCAAGGTTTTCAGAATATGTTGGAGTGACGTCCGAGATACTCCAACCTTTTCAAGATCGCCTTTGAGTTGATGTACTCTGGTTTTCTGCAACACTCCCTTACACACTCGAATGTTTGTTTCTTTTTTTCTAACCGAGCATGGTCTGCCTGTTCGTGGTAGCCATTTGAATGGCTACCACAAACTTACTGAATACTGTTTTTCAAAAACAACAATCAAATGTCTAATCATTGATTCTCTTGGAGAATCCCTCATGCTGTAATGGCGACAATGTGCTCATTGGATCACAATTATTGATCCTTGGTTTTGATAGTAAAATTTCACAATTTGTGTTTGCTGTTCAGTCATGAATTTTTCCCTGGGTCTTCTTTATAAAATCTGTAAAGAAAAAAAAATTAATTACAAAAAAGTTATTAAAACTTCAAGACCCCTTCGTGACCTTTTGGCCCACCCTATACAATAGTACATTTCAAGGAATACCAGAATTATTTTTTTCCATGAGTTGGACATATCAAGTCTTTCAGAATATGCTGTGTCTTCTAGATGTAAAGTTCTTTGGAAAAGCTTTGTAACAGCCTTATTAATATAAAGGTTATATAATGTTGTGAAGCCTGATTCATTGGCCAAACTGAAGTAAGCATGACTGCTTCGATCTCTCTCAGCTTTGGGAAGTTGTCATATTAAATACACACCTCATCATTGGTTTTTTTTTTTTTAAGAAATGAATTATTCTAAGTAATGAATTTTTTATTATTATTATTATTACTTAACATCTCCAGGTAGTCCAAGGCCTCATCAAGGGAGGGTACCTACTCAACAACTCTCCATCCCCACCACTCTACAAGCTGCAACTATCTTCATCATCTACACCAACACCATCTACCATCATCCACCACCACTAGTATTTGCACAGACAATCACAAACATCTGTGCCCATGGCAGGATTCGAACCCACAGCCTTTTGGCTGGAGAGCAGATACTCTAACCACTCGGTTAACCAGGCTGCCAAAATAAAAACCCTACTTCCGAGACCGGCTAACTCACCTGTAGCCAAAAGAGACCAAATAAAGGTTCCTCACATTTTGGATGGGAATCGAACCCAAACCTTTATGACCCTAGGGCTTCGTCTACGACCTGAGCTATGGAGGCTCTTTTTTTTAATTTATTACTTTTTTTTTTCTTTGGACCCCTTCCCATGCATGTAACTTTTTATTTTGTTAAACATGATTTTCACATTTTAATTGTTCTTCTGTTCTTTTCAGTTACTCAGTTACATTGATTGTGATCATGGAACAGGATGAAAAATTATTATTATTATGTGACACTTCCAAGAAGTCCAAAGACTCATCAAAGGAGGACACCTACTCAGTATCTCTCCATCTCCACCACTTCCACCAAATTTGGTGGAAGTTTCCATGGTCCAAAACTGATCTCTACTTGTTGCATGCAGTGGAATATTTAAGTGGACTTGGATTATGATCTGACATGTTGATGTCAAGATGTTTTATCTGAATTACCCTATTTATAAGAGAAGAAGAGATATAAATTTGATCAAGGCAAGTAACAGTACCTTGATTCATGTATGTGTAAGCATTGAGATTAGGATTACAAATCCTTCACAGATGTCTACTAGTGTACATTTTGTCTAATGTGGGGTTTTCAATACAATTCCTGTCTTCAGCTGCTATGATGTAGTGGGTATTGTATAAATATGGCTCCAATTCCTGGAAGAATTTTTGTCTAACTGTTCCATTGGATGGAGCATAAACATTTATAAACCTTGTTACACATTCACAGTATTTCCAGTCTATTGTCAAGATTCTCCCTTCTGCATCCCTTTGAATATTACAGAATGACCCAACGAAGGGACAAAAATAAGAACTCCTACTCTAGTGTTGTGAAATCTTCCAAAGCTCCAATAAGAAAGAAATCAATATCTGTTAAAGTTTTTATATCTATATATCTGCAGAAGTATGTTTCTTGGAGAAACAAAAACCTGATATTATGGCATAGCATAAGTTTCCATATAGTTATATGGAAACTTATGCCAGTTTTTACCTTCTAAATTTTGGGATGAACCTGATGAGATCTTCAATCTGTTAAGGAGCAGTTGTGTAGCCTGCTTCTTGAAACTATTTTACAGTTTTTTACAGTTGCTTTCCATTATTTTAATTTCATGCCTATCATTCTTGATTTGGAAGCTAGATATTTTCTTTTCATGTAGATGATAATCATACTGAGAAAGCTTTGAATCAGTAAACTTTATTATATTTTCTTTAATTGTATCTCGCTTTCCCTTTCTTAGCATGGGATGGTTCTTCATAGTCCATAAGCTCTTCTGAGCTGAAGAGTTTTCATTTGATAATCCACAACCTTCTCCATCTTTACATTTTTTATTAGTCTTCTTTCTCTTTTAGATGTAGTTCTTTTCTTTATTTTTGTTTATCCTCAATTTTTTTAATTAATTCATCTTTCCTTTTTGATGATCTTGTCTGTATATTAAGTTCTTTCAGTTGTCTTACTTGCTTTTCTGTTTCTTCTCCAGTTTTTCCTTGTAGAATTCCATTTAATCTTATATCTGTTCACTTGTTATACCAGGTTCATTATTGGTAGTTTCAACTGATGTTGTTCCATCTATGTTTGACTGGGAAAGTGGCTCCCGCATATCTAGAATTTTGGGGCTGATTTCTAGCTGATTTGGTCATGCACTTTTTGTTTAAAAAGTTTAGTTTGTTTAAAAGCACTGTCTTTATTAAACCAAATTGGAAGATCCAGGAACTCTTCATTATGCCTCTCTGATATATACAGTGTTCATTATAATTGGCTCTACCGGTGCTCCCACTCTTTCAACAAAAATTCAAAAGGGACAGGTGTTAATGCGGTGTTTACAAATTTCACATTTCTGACAAGGTTTGAGACACTGATTAGCGATATGTCTGATCTCCATGCATTTAAAACATTTACATTTGGGGTAGGTACCACCCAAGTGATCTTCTAACCCACAATGCAAGCACTGCCTTTTGTACTCTAGGATAGTTTACTATAACTTGGGTTGTACCAATGTCTTCATTTCCTTTGTGAAGGGGGACATCTCCAGAAAACCAGTTTGGATCTTCACCTGACAAACCCTTTTGGTTGTTACTAATCTTACCCCATTTCAAGAATGTCTCTATAAGAATTTCATTACTGTTCTCTATATATTCCATTGGATATTTTTTTTTACTATTTTTATCTGGCTCCCAATCATTACAGGAATAACTGTGATGCCTTCGAAAGTATAACTTTATAATAGTTTCTCCCTTGTTTCCACATCTTTAACTAAAATTAAATATTTCCCACCACCATACAGGATAAAAGAATAAATCTTATTAGCACCAATTATCTCTTTTAAAACTTTAGTCACCCACCTCGCTTCTTCAAATCCTGGAATGTCAATTCCTAGAGTTTGCACCCTTGGAGGAATTGGTACCATTATCTCAGGTGGGGAAAAAGACTGAAACCTCTGCGTTTGATTGTAAGAGAAAAAAAACCCTTTCAGTTGTAAGACTGAGAATTAAATAATCCCTTGATATAGAAATAATTCTACACCATCAGCAAATGCTCTATTTGAGCTACTATAAAAAGGGAGCCGTGATTCTGCCAAAAGCAATCTCATAATGCAGATGTTAACTGCGCTATCAGCAGTCTTAATATTTACTTTTAAAAAAAAAAATCGTGCTTGTGGGGGCGACACCACAACTAGCCCTAGTAAAATAAAATCAAAGTGAAAATTATACAAAAGGAAAAGTAGTTATCTTGCCGAAAACCAAGATGTCATCAGTAGGAGCCAGAGACCTTTATTGAGGTGAAAAAGTAAAGGGTTTCTCATCATAGGCCTAGAGTAGTTAGTATAGGAGTGCAAGAGAGCCTGATAGTATTAGAAGAAAGAAAGACAGATGGATAGCATGAGAGATAGAGAAAAGGCCTCAGCTCTTTTATATCATCATATAGCCAAAGGCTATCAGTTTTCCTTTTTCACCTATCTCATATAGATGAACAACCAAAAGACCAACTGAAACTAAAGCACAGAGATGACTAATACATAGGTGGCTAGTCCCATTTGGATTAACTGTCTTGAGTTGGCCTTCTCTGCCTGGGATTGCTCTCCAGTCATCCCTGCAACTGACTATAAGACCACATTGAATTAAGAGGATGGAACTATTTAAATAACCTCTCATAGCAAGAGAGGTTTTTTAAATAGATAGAATTTGATCTCACCCTGGTGAATATTGCATAATGTTAATGGTCTACACCATCTGGTGATAATTTGATATCTCCTAGAATGCTTCTGTCTAAATACAAAAATCATCTTACTGAACAATAAAATTTTCACAATACACTATTATGAAGCATTTGAATGTTGTATTGCTGGATTTCAAATCCATGTTTCTTTCTAACCTTCCATAAATGGTATTTTAATTCATTAATTATAAAAATCAAAATTCTCTTCCCATTGCTGACAGGTGGTGGGTATTGTAAAAAAATAACCTGTTTTGTTGTAAGTAATGGAATGCCCAACACATTACATAATCTGTTCCAAATTTATTTATGACCCAGGGCAAGATGACAAGTGTAGAATTCATGTTCTACTGTTTCCAATTGGTAACAGAAGTCAATACCATTTCATGGTATTGACTGCAAAGCAGCCATATGCAATTCTCCAAACAATATCTCTCCTGTTAGGGTGCCCTTGGAACTTCAAGTTATAAAACAAAATATTGTTGTTCATGCTCAACTGTGGAACTTCACGATGAAAGATATTAAAGATTTATTTATACCAAATTTTACTTTTATTAATGGAAAGAATGTCATTTCCAGAGTGTTTTAGCAGTCTTAGAGTTAAGCACAGAGTGTTGTAGTATTCAGGAACAATCTCAGCTTTTGGACCTTTATAATCATTAACTACAAACAGAGAAAGATGAAAACCCAAGTAGTAACGGAGAAGGTCTGCACATGTGCAATCCTATCTATTCCAATGGCTTTAACAGGCCTTTAAGGCCCATAACCTTCCAAGCATGCTTGGATTTCATAACCGAAATATGAGGATAGAATGTCACCCCTATGCCTCAAAGTATTCTTGGCTGTATCCCCGTGTGTTCACGGGGCCGGTTTGCCTGCTTGCGGGCAAACCGGCCCCGTGAACACACGGGGATACAAAGCCCTGCTGTCCACACCCAAGACCATCTAACTTGGCTATGGCTGAGGAAGATCCTAAAGCTCCTCATGTCGTCGATGGGAATCAAACCTAGGACACTCCTTCCCCAGGCATATGGTTGCGAAGTGCAAAGCCATTAGGCTAACCGCACGGACGCACATGTGCAATCAGTCTGCAATATTTTATGGATTTTAGAAGCTGTAGAGCCAGACCCAGAAATGATACAAAGGATGAAGTAATGCATAAGATATATTTCCACATACAAGTAGCCAAATGGTGTCACAACTTATTACTAAAATATTCTGGATTAGAGACAGATATTGAAAGTTTTTTCACTTGCTTCTACTAAAAATTAAAGATGCCAAGAAATTATATCCATGTTGCATCATGAGATACAAAGGCAACTGATGTGAAGTCATTGTCCTCTATATACGAGTAACTCAATCGTGAAGTGATTTCATGCACAAGTTTGTTTACACTTGGATAAAGGATGAAACCGAGAATATAATTTCTTTGCATCTTTAATTTATTTTGATAAGTACATATTACTCTATTATATGAGAAACTAGTGCTGATCTTTTATGAACCATACCCAATTATCGTTGTGATATTCATGTTCAGTATACATCGAAATCTATAAGCAATGACTAAATTAATCTGGGGCGGGGGATGACTTTTGTAAAATTTTGTTGTCCAGCGTTACTATAATCTACCATTTTATACCATTATCTACCATCTTGTACTTATTTAGAGTTTAATTGTAATAGTTCCTCGACACTATTTTGAATAATGGTGGCAGCGGCAGCTAAAATTGCAAATGGATTAACCAAGTTCCCCCCTCTCATTTAAGGACTCCATTTTGTTGTGATATAATAAAGGATTTTGTGGCATGCGGGACTTGTTGAATGTATGCGCCTCGACAGTTGTATATGGCATGTGAGAGAAGGGGAAATACGTATATGTGCAAAATGCAGGAAATGGGAGGACCTTTGTGAGTTAGAGATGACTATTACTGACCTTGTTGAGACTATAATGGAAATTGTTGAGTCAGAGGTGGGAGATTCTCCACGTACAGAGATGCGTGGTATAAAAGAGGGCAAGAATAGTGAGAGAAATATGAATGAAAAAATGAGAGTGAGGAGCATGGAAGGGTTGAATGATTGTGAAGTTTTCGGAGATGGTCTCAATTGGGAGGATGAATGGCAAACATGAGTGGCTGACTTGCAGAGAGAGATAGATGAGCTGAAAGAGCAGGTGGAACGACTATGGAATGAGATGAGAAGTGTGAAAGATGAGATTAGGCGAATGGAAGAGATGAATGCAAGGCGAATCAGAGTAGGGGCAAGAGAGAGTTATGGGAATGATAGAAGAGCAGAAAATAAGAAGTAGAAGAGAGGGAATGAGAGAGAGTTATGGGAATTGGAGAAGAGGAGAGAATAGGAACAGTAGAAAAGAGGGAATGAGATAGTTATGAGAACGGCAGAAGAGGAAAGAATAGGAACAGTAGAAGAGAGGGAATGAGAGAGAGAGAGTTATGGGAATGATAGAAGAGGAGAGAATGGAAACTGTAGGAGAGAGAGAATGAGAAGAATGTGAGGGAGCCAGGGATAGAGTGATGTCAGGAAGGCAGGTAAGTAGGGGAATGCAGAAAGTGTTACAGAAGAGAGAGTGAGCAATGCAGGTGAGCAATCGAGGAACAGGGTGGTAAGAGGTGTAATGTATTGGGACTCAGTCATCTGTGGTGTGCAACATAGGATGTGTGAGGAGTGTTTGACTGTAGGAACAATAGAAAGTGTGACTATGGCAATTATGATTGTGATGGTAGGAACGAATGACTTGAGAGGCAATGTAAATTGGGCAGCGAGAGATATGAAATTCTTGCTTGAGGTTGTACAAAAGAAAACGCAGAGAGGAAAGATAGTGTGCGTGTTGCCTAAGTATGATAGTGATAAGCTGAGCAAAAGAGCAGTAATATTGAATAACATAATAGCTAGAATGTGTCAGAAGAGAGGATTAGAATATGTGGATGCTTCGAGGGCATTTCAGGACAGAAAGGAATTGTATGTGAGAGACCGCATGCATTTGAATGAGGAAGGATGTAGGCATCTGGAGAGATTGCTATTCTGAACGAGTCGATGTATCAATGCAGGAAAACTAGAATACCCAGGGTGGATGGTAGCAGGGGTGGCCTCTTGTGGGAGTGGGTACTTGGCAGAAGGGCGATAACATCAGGTAACTCTGAGCCCATTGGAGTCTAGAGGGGATAATGCTAGGTATAGAAACAGTGGCATTTTTATGCTTTATACTAATGCCAGGAGTATCCGAAATAAAGGAGAGGAATTGGTGGCGGTGATAGCATCAGCCTGGCCAAAGATTATTGGGATCACTGAGACATGGTTGAGAGAAGAGGGTATAATAACAGGAATAGAAGTAGCAGGGTACAGCATTTTTCGGCACTATAGGAAGGGAAAGCAAGGTGGTGGAGTACTGCTTATGATAAGTGACGACTTATGTTCTCTAAGAGTGGAGGCTTTGGAAGGCAGTGACACTAATGATTTTGAAAGCATACCATGTGAAGTAGAGGTGGGCAAGACAGGATATTTAGTGGGGTGTTGCTATTAACCGAGGAGCACAGAGGGTTGGCAACAGGAGATGCTTAGACAGTTGAGCTTGGCAAGTGCAAGAAGAATGATTGTTATGGGAGATTTTAACTACAGCAGTATGAATTGGGAAGAGGAAGATGCATGTAGCAATAAGGGAATGGAGTTTCTAGAATTCTTTAGGGACAAATGTCTTGGGCATCATGTAATAGAGAGAGAACAAGAGGTTCAAGAGTTTTTGATTTGGTCATTGCATCAGAAGAGCTGATAATAAGTGAGATGACATCTCTCCCACCAGTTGGCGAGAGTGACCATGTGATTTTGACTTGGAAGATGAATAGACATGCAGGAGTATCAAAAAGACGGGAACATATGTGGAATTGAGTTACAAAAAGTTAGCAGCAATAGCAAGCTGATAACTTGGTGTAAAGTGGATGACAATCAGTATTAAAAGAAGTGCATGTGAAAAAGATGCTATGGAAGAGATATAAGGAGACAGGTGAAGAGCAGATGCATGAAGAATATAAGACAGGCCAGGAGAGTGACTAGTATGGTAAGGAAGGTGAAACTGGAATATGAGAAGAGATTCGCCCAAAGATCCAAAGAAAATCCTAGGGAATTTTTTAGCTATGTGGCCAGGACACGGAGAAATGATTGTGGTAGAATGTCATTGTGGGATAGAAATGGGAATAGAGTGACTGATGCAGAGAACATAGTGGAATTGTTCAATGAACATGTTATTGGAGTATTTCATCCTGGAGGATTAAATTGTAATACTAGAGGGATAGGGCAGGATCAAGATTTAGAGGTGCAGGAGGAGAGTGTCTTCTAAATAATGAGTACTCTAGATGTCAGTAAAGCTGTGGGACTGGATGGTATTTCACCACGAGTTTTGAGAGAATGTGCTAAAGAACTGACAGTTCCTTTGACCTGGCTTTCAAAGTCTGGCTATGGGAAAGGTACCTAGGAATGGAATGAAGGTAAGTGCCATTGCATAAGGGCGATAGCAAACTGGAAGTGTCTAATTATAGGCCAGTTAGTGTGTCATCAGTAGTTGTTAAGATCTTGGAGAAATTAGTGAGGGACTGTATACAGCATTTGACAGATGAGGGTAATGTTATTTGTGAGAGTCAACATGGATTTGTGAAGGGGAGCTCTTGTTTTAACAATATGCTAGCCTTTTATAATAAAGTTACAAGTGCAGTAACAGTAACTGCCATTTTCTTGGATTTAGCGAAAGCATTTGACAGGGTGCCACATGAATAAGCAGATACTAAAGTTGCAGCATATCGGTTTGGATGTCAGGTTGATCATCTGGATTATCTATCCAATAGGTATCAGAGAGTTGTGTATGGTGGAGCAGTTTCAAGGAGGCAGAAGGTTACAAGTGGGGTCCCACAGGGCTCAGTACTGGGACCTATATTGTTTAACCTTTATATCAGTGACATTGTCAGTTGATTACAGGGGGATATTCAGTTGTTTGCAGATGATGTGAAGCTGGGAAGGGTTATTAGTAATAGTGCAGATGTAGTAGTCATGCAAAGAGGATTTGAATAAGCTAGACAGATGGACAAATGAGTGGGGTGTCGGTTTAATGCAGCAAAATGTAAGGTCTTGAGGTTTGGGACATATAGATGGCACACTTCATACTCTATTAGAGGAGTTGTACTGGAGGAAGTAGGGGAGACAAGAGATCTGGGCTTGATTGATAGAAATCTGAAATTCAGGGGACATATTGCAAAGGTGGTGAAGGGGATTGCTGTAATACTAAGATGGATGCTGACCTGCAGAGATAAAAGAGTTATCATTCTGTTGTATAAGACTCTGATCAGACCACACTTAGACTGTTGTTCTCAGATTTGGTCTCCAGGATTTCAAGGGGATAAATTAACTGCGGAAAGCGTACAGAGGCAGATAACAAAGATGGTTTCAGTATTGTACAATATTAGTTATGAGGATTGGCTGAGGGACCATCCCCGAAGTTACGAAAAGAAGCTGTGAGCAATAAGGTGAGGAGTTGTTTCTTTGCATGGAGGGTGGTTGAACCTTGGAATGCATTGCCTGATAGAGTGGTGAGAGCGAGAATGGGCAATGAGTTTAAGGAGTGGTATGATAGACTTTGTGTTTCTTAGGAGGGACCTCCTGCGATGAGTCTTGATAGACTGTGTTTCCTAGGAAGGACCTCCCTCAATGATCTTTTGACTCCATGGAGGCCTGAATAATAATAATAGTAATAATTTATGTGATCACTGTGTGAAGGTAATTTGCTATTTGCTGTTCTGGTAATTTAAGTACAATTGCATGATACTGTACTAGAAGTCAGTTGATATTATAAGGGTTGGTTAATTGAAAGAATCATTGTTTTGAAGGTTGAATAAGATGTAAGGGCAGATGTCAGCAGGTTATTGATGCATACATACTATACACTATTCGTGCAGTACGTACACATTTGGGTGTTTAAAAATGCTGCAGGTGCATAACAGGAATGTGTATGTGTTAATGAAATGTAGCACTGAGAGGAGCTGGAAGTCATAAGTATCTCATTCTCATGATTTAGTGGCAGGGAGATAGTGCTTATGATACGGGTGAAATTCAGTTTGTGTATACTAAGTTTGTTAGAGGGCTGAGAGAATATTAAAGATGCACACATGGATTTGACCTTGGGCAGTGTAGTAGATGGAGATTCTTTGACTGATGGTTATGATAGCATGTGCGTAAATGTAAATTGAAGGCATGATATGTGGAGAGAAAAAGAGAACTAATGAGAAAGGAGATCGAAGGAATGAAGATTGAGGTGAAGAGGATGGAGATGTTGGCTAGTGTTACAAGAGTGAGAGTAGGTGTATGAAAATAGCATGAGAGGACAAGGAAGGAGAGAGAATGTGAGAAAGAGTGGAAATTGCAGAAAGTCGAGTGTGGAAACATGGGATAGAGATTGAGAAGGGAGAGGCTGAGAGAAAGAAGAGAGAGAGAGCTTGGAAGCTGTAAGAGTCAGGGACAGGGATGCCAGTAAAAGAAGGATGATTGAATCTGTGGAGTGTCATGTAATATGGAGATTCGATGATTTGGGGTGTAAGAGTAGAGTGCTTTCCTGATGGAACCATACACCATGTGGAACTGACAGTAAAGAAAATGTGAAGGAAATGTTAGTAATGGCTGGTAAGAATCTGAGAGGTACTGGATCTTGTAATGTGAGATTTCAGGTTGATGTTAAGAACAGTGCAGCAAAGGTGTGTCCGAGGAAAGATAGTGAGCATTCTGCCCTAGTATGGTAACATAGAGTGGAGGAAAGGAGCAATGATAACAAATAAGATGATAACAAGAATGTGTAGGAAATGAGATATGGAAATGTGTATGTGTGGAATATACATTTGAATATAAAACAGAGCTGTATGTAAGAGATGATATGAGGGTGGTCTAAAACGTTCTCGGCCACAATCATAGATGGCAATACTATCGGCAAGATTTTTTTTTTCTTAGTTTGTACATCTGTTATAAGCATCCATGTGAAATTGCAAGTCATTTTATCAAGTAGTTTATTTTATACAGCTGTCTGAAGCAAAATTTTATCCCTTGAATTAAAATTGAGTATCGTGAGGTTATAAAATTCTTTGTAAAAGAAGGTTTAACGCCAAAAGAAATTCATTTGAAGTTCATAAAAGTTTATGGACACTCTTCTCCTTCGTTTTCGACAATTAAGAAATGGACTGCTGAGTTTAAACGTGGCCATACCAGCCTTGATGATGATCCATGCGAAGGACTTCCAAAAAAAGTGTAATAACACCAGAAATCATTGATCAAGTGCATGATATGGTATTGGATGACCGGTGAGTCAAAGTGCGTGAAATTGCAGAGACTATAGGCATTTCAAAAGAATGTGTAGGATATATTTTGCATGAAAAATTGCAAATGAAAAAGCTTTGTGCAAGATGGGTGCCATGGTTGCTCACAGCAGATCAAAAATGCACTTGCATGAAAATCTCTGAACAGTGTTTAAAACTTTTGGAAGTTTTTCCCCCTTGGTTAGACTATAAATTATATATTTAGTTTAATCCTTTATCCAAGTGTAACAAAGTTTGTGATTGAAGTATCTTCAGGACTGGAGCAACTCATAGCAAAGGTGGACAAAGCGTTACATCACTTGCCTTAGTATCCCATAATGCAAAGCATATCTCCTTGTGGACATGTATAATGCTGTGCATTATGGGAAGGATCACTACCCAGACCAGTTTCAATCTTTATTGAGTTCTTTTCAGTGGGAGCCAGACCCAGAGATGATACCAAGGTTTAAGCAATGCAGAAGTCATATTTACCTATGCGATTTGCCAACAGGTGTCCTGAAGATACTTCAGGTGCAAAATTTGTTTGCTTACTTGGATAAAGGATTAAACTAAATATAAAATCTATAGTCTAACCATTGCTTGATTCTGCATTGCTTCAACCTTGGTATCACCTCTGGGTCTGGCTCCCACTGCTGAAGAGACCACAATACAAGTTGAAACCGGTCTGGGTAGTGACCCTTCCCATAATGCATAGCATTATACATGTCCGTCAGAATTTGTGCTTTGCATTATGGGATACTAAGGCAAGTGATGTGAAGCTTTTTCCACCTTTGCTACAAGTTGCCCCAGTCCTGATGATACTTAAGGCGCAAACTTTGTTTGCTTACACTTGGATAAAAGATTACACTAAATATATAATTTATATATTTAGTTTATTTATATACGTTTGAAGTGTTTTAACAAGAATAAAACTGATTTTGTGAGTCAATTTATTACTGTGGATAAGACTTGGATTCACCATTACACACCAGAATCCAAACAGCAGTCAAAACAGTGGACAGAAGCTGATTGTTCAGCACCAAAGAAGACAGAGTCGGTTCCATCAGCAGGAAAGGTTATGACATCGATGTTTTGGGATGCTAAAGGCATTTTGTTTATTAATTATCTTGAAAAGGGTAAAACAATAACCGGGGAATATTATTCCGATCTTTTAACCAGACTAGACGAAAATATTCGTGAGAAAAGACTCAGTTTGCAGAAGAAAAAAATCACCTTTCATCAGGACAATGCATGCACTTGCCCTCAAAGGTGTTTTGACAATGGGAAAATTAAGAGTTCTACACTTTGAATTATCATTCCCCAGATTTGGCTCCCTCTGACTTCTATCTCTTCCCAAAACTGAAACTCTTCCTCGCTGGTCACGTTTTTGCAGATGTTACTGAGAACCACTACAGGGGCGAAATGATGCCCTGCAGCATCGCTGGAATAAATGTATTAGTTTTAAGGCAGATAATGTTGAAAAATAAAAATAATTTTTAAATTATAAATTAGTTTTTTCATTGTTAGGCCAAGAACTTTTCAGACTACCCTCGTATATTTCATTTGAATGCAGTGGGATGCAGGCATTTTGATGAGATTGTTGTTTCTTGAGAAACGAATGTGTTGGGACAGGGATACTAGAATTGCACTGAATACAACCAGGATAGACTCATATTGGAATAGTGGCTTGGGAAATGAGAGGATGTACACTTTGTTACAGTGCTACATCGAGTACGAGAGAAGCAATAATGGCTATAAGAATATTCGCAATGCACACTTGAATACAAATTCTTGGACGTTAGGAATAAAGGGAAAGAGTTTGTCACATTAATTGACTCCATCTCTCTCTGTGAAGATTGTTGATATCAGTGAAACTTGATTAACTGAAGATGATGTATTAACAGGGATAGAATTCAAAAGATATAGCATATTTTGGCAAGATTGGGAGATAAATGTAATCTTGGAGTAATAATGATGATAAGAGATGAATTGTGCCCTCTCTCAGTGAAAATAACACTCATGTCGTTGAGAGTGTATGGTGTGAGATAGATGTTTATATGATATTTATTATTAATATTATTATTCAACTCTCCATGGAGTCAAAAGACTCATCGTGGGACGTCCTTCCTAGGAAACACAAAGTCTATGGTACCACTCCTTGAACTCATAGACCATTTGTACTCTCACCACTCTATCAGGAAATGCATTCTATGGTTCATCCACCCTCCATGCAAAGAAACTACTCCTCACCCTCTTGCTCACAGTCTCAGTCTGTAACTTCTAGGGATGGCCGCTTTTCATCGCTCCTCGCTGTTCCGCCAAGCTAAAGAACTCTCCAGTGTCAACTCCTTATCACCTTTCCTCCTATCTACCAAACTTTACGCTCTACATTCCCTCAGCCAGAGGTTGTATAGGCCTGAAACTATCTTTGCTATTTACCTCTGTACCCTTTCCACAGTTAATTTATTCCTTCAAATCCTGGTGACCAAATTTTAGAACAATAGTGTAAGTGTGGTCTGATCAGGGTCTTATACAATGGAACGAGAACTCTTATCTCTGCAGGTTGGCATCGCTCTCAGTATTGCAGCAATCCTCTGGGTTACCTTCACCACCTTTGCAATATGTTCCATGAATTTCAGTTTTCTATGAATCATCACCCCCAGAGCTCTTGTCTCCTCTACTACCTTTAGTAGAGCTCCTCCAATCGCGTATGCAGCCTCCCATCGATGTATTCCAAACTTCAAGACTTTACATTATGCTGCATTAAACTGACATTCCCATTTATTTGCCCATCTGCTTAGTTTATTCAAATCTTCTTGCATGGCTGCTGTATCTGCGCTATTACTAATAACCCTTCCCAGCTTCACATCATCTGCAAACAATTGAACATCAAAATTAAGTGGATATTGAATCCAACATTATTTCATAGCCGAACATAGTAACTACAAGAGTTTCATGCCGAATATAGAGTCTATAAAAGTTTCGGCAGATACAAGTGTACGCCAACCTTTCGTGACAGGGAGCTCGTAGTAAAGGTGGAGCAAGTTCTGATCACTGTCCTTGGTATTTTCCCATAATGTAAAACACATCTCCTAGGAGATGTATGATGTTATACATTATGGGGGGAGAGGTCACTACCCAGACCGGTTTCAACCTTTTTTGAGGTCTCGTCAGTGGGAGCTAGACCAAGAATACTCAGGCCGAAGTGATACAAAACTTGTACTTTATGATACAAGTTGCTAAAAAACATGTCACATTCGGCAATGCAAAATTATTCTAATTAACTTTTATAGGCTTATATATTCGGCATGAAACTCTTGTAGTTTCTATATTCTGCTATGAAATAATGTTGGATTCAATATCCACTTAATTTGAATAATTTTGTTGCCAAAGTGAAACCTTTTGACTCTTTTTCGGTAACTGAATATCTCCCTGCAATCCATTGACATTGTCATTGATATAAAGGTTAAACAATACAGGTCCCAGCACTGTGCCCTGTGATATCCTCTTTTAACCTTCTGCCTCCTTGATATTGCCCCACCATACACAATCCTCTAACCTATCAGACAGCTAATCCTGAATCCAGTTGAATATGATGTCTAAACCCATATACTGCAACTTAAATATCAGCTTATCATGTGGCACCCTGTCAAATGCCTTTGCAAAATCCAAAAAAAGGCAGTATATGCCTTTCCCCTCATCAACTGTTCGTGTCACTTTATTTTAAGAGGCAATCATATTACTAAAGCAAGAGCATCCCTTAACAAATCCATGTTGTCTCTCACAAATAACATTGCTCTCATCTGCCCGATGCTGTATATGGTCCCTCGTTAATTTCTCCAAGATGCTAACAAATACTGATGAAACACAAACTGACCCATAGTTAGACATATCCAGTCTTCTACCACTCTTATACAATGGCTCTATCTTACCTTCCTTACATTCCTTGGGTACCTTTCCTGTAGTCAGACTTTCATTGTCAAAGCTAGATCAACAGAGCTGTCAGTTCTCTAGCACATTCTCAAAACCCATGGTGAAATCCCATCCAGTCCCACAGCTTTACTGACTTCCAGGGTATTCAGTATTTGGAATACACTCTCCCCTTGCACCTAAACCTCGAACCTGCCTTATCCCTCTACTATTAAAACTTACTTTTCCAGGATGAAATACCACAATAACGTATTCATTGAACAACTCTACTATGTCCACTGTATCTGTCACTCTATTTCCATTTTTATCACACAATGTGTCATTCTTCCACAATCATTCATCCTCCTGCTGGTCACATAGCTAAAATATTCCTTAGGATTATCTTTGGATCTTAGTGCCAGTCTCTTCTCATATTCCAGTTTCGCCTTACTATATTAGTCACTCTCCTATTTATATTTTGTTGGATGTTGCTGCAGACCAGGAATTATGACTGGTGATGAACTTGAAAATTTTAGGCAAATTAGTTTGTCATGTACAAAGAAGATCATTACAGTGTGGAACTTGAACTATAGCAATATAAACTCTGTGACATTTAGTAATAAGTGAACTGAATTTTTGGATTTCTTGAGGGAGAATGGCCTTAGTTAGTATCTGGTGGAGAGAACATGATGATTATGCACTCCTGACATGCAGGATGAATAGGCTTATGGAGGTATCAGAATGGAAAGAATTCATGTGGAATTATAAGCAGGCTGCCATCATTGATGTGAATCGAACCCAAATCTTTCCGACCAAAGGGCTTCTTCTATACCGACTGAGACTCACAATACAATAGATGAAAGAATTTGAAGATAGAGGGGTCATTAATGCATGAAGATACTTATAAAAACATTGTTGACAGCAGTGGCAGATAGTATATCTCAAGTGAAGAAGATAAAGCAGTTTGGAGTGAAATGGATGACAAGAAAAATTAAAGGGGAATTGCAAAAGAAAGAGAGAGAGATTATGGAAGTCATATGATAAGAGAGGTGTATAATGGATACAAGAGGAATATAGGACTGAGGTTACAATGGTGACTAGTATTGTAAGGAGAGAAACATTAGAATATTAGAGTAGACTGGTGCTGCACCCAAGGAGAATCCCAAGGAGTTTTTTTACTATGTGGTGAGTAGGAGGGAAAATGATAGTGGGTGGATTATCATCCTGAGTGGAGAGAATTCAGTGGCTAAAGCAGATGACATATTTGAGCTTTTTAATGATCACTTTATTAGAGTGTTCCATCCTGATACCTACAGGCTTTATTTCTAGAACCGGAGAAACTGTTGCTAGCTGGAAGCGTGTGGGATGTTAGCAAGAGATAAGAAGTAAGTGATGAAGTGAAAGATCAGGATATCGAAACGGAAGAGATATTAGTGCTCGGCAATGGAAATAGCGTGCGAGGTGAAAAGAGAATGCACGACGAGTTAAGTAAGCTAGATGTTAATAATGCAATAGGACTCGATGACATATCACCACATGCCTTAAGGCAATGTTCCAAGGAGTTAACATCTGCCTTCACATACCTGTTTAACAAGTGTGTTGAACAACAAAATTCAAAAAGGCATAGAAGAATGGTAAAACTGTTCCACTTCAGATACCCAGTAATAAAGCTAAGGCTACCAAATTATAGGCTGATCTGTATATGTTACTTTGTAGTTGAGGTATTGGTGAGAGATATGATACAAAAGTGGGTTGATAACAGTGGTATTCTTTGTGCTTGTCATCATAGGTTTGTTAAAGGGAGGTAGTGTTTTTCTGGAGCTGTCAGTTCAGTGTGGTAAAGTGAAAGGTTCTGAAATTTGGTAGGCAACAATGGGATGCAAAGTTTCCCATTCTTGCGAAGTCATCACATCGGATAACGGCAAGATGCGGATGACCTTAACATTCAGAAAGAAAGAGGTTCTGGTTCCATTATTTAGGGCCTTGTGTGGGTTATTGCACACAGATTTGGTCCCCTGGTTTTCATTGTATTGAGGATATATTGGAAAGGTCCAGAGAAGTCTGAATAGGAGGAAGCAAGGAAATATGATTGAGACATTTAAGTTATTAAAGGGTTGTTATCAGGTTAATGTCGAAGAAATTTTTCATAGAAGGGAGTAGGACAAGGGGACATTCCTGGAAGCTGTATAACGAGGGTGTGAGTAGGGACTTAAGGATCGTGTTCTTAGCACGGAGAGTGGTTGGTGAGTGGAATGCATTGCCTGACATTGTGGTTAATGCAGATACACTGATAAGTTTAAAGCATGCTTTGATGGGCTCTGTGTGCAACATTGTGTGCCTTCTGCAATGAGTCTTTTGACTCCATGGAGGTCTGGTGTTAATAATAATAATAATATAATTTATTTTCAGTATTGTGAGTTTATCATCATATATTTCTTGTACATTTTGTAGGTGGTAACTCCACAACCAGTTTTGACCTACAGATAGCCAACTGGAGAATGGAAAGCCTGGTCCGAGATTCAGAGACTAGTTCAGAAGATGAATTTTTTGATGCTGAAGGTAGTATTTGGCAAAAATTTTGGTTTTATTTAATTTTATTGATTTATTAATATTCTTATGTATTTAAAATTTTGGATTTCACTGGTCTTGAAATAGATTTTATACTATGAATATACAATTTCTTTCAAAAACTTGGATATATTTCAGGTGTAAACTTCTGTGGCTAATTGGTTCAAAAGACATATTTCGGTGATTACACCACATTTTTTTATTATTCAGTTATATAAAACACTGAAATAATAGTTCCCGACAAGTTTCGTAAATCGTAGGATTTACATCTTCAGGGGTAAATAGTATAACTTAAAGTTTAAACAAGAGAATTAATAAATACAAATCATAACGGTCTGGCCATTCATAAAACTCAAATTACAGAATGCAGATATATAACGTTATTGACGTTGAACAATACTGGACGATGTCACGTGTGCTTGTTCTCGTTCATACAGTCCGAGCTCAGATTGAGGTAGATTTTTTATTAGAGCTGACCACACTTGATGGAGAATTAAGCCTTGATTTTTATTGCATTGGGTTGGGTTTTTTAGCATATTAGCAGCTTCTTTAAATTTTCTTATATAACTGTTGTTTTCTATGTATGACATCGTCGTTTTTCGCCAGAGTACATCGTGTCCAGTGGAAGTGGTATGGAAAGCAAGACCCGTTTTTTGTTCTCTTTTGTATTGTACGTCTTTTTGGTGTTCAGCCATGCGTATTTCTCCAGATCTTCCTGTCTGTCCTACGTAGCAGATCCCGTAAGAGCAATGGATTTTGTAGACTCCTGGTTTTTTAAGAGGATGATGAGGTGGTTTTGGTGGATGTAGGGATCTTGAGATTTTTTCCATAGGAAGGAAGGCTACTTTTATGTTGTGTTTGTTCATTAATTTGGCTAGCTTGTCTGTAACATTTTTGATATAAGGAAGCGAGATTGCGTTTTTGTAATCCTGTTTTATTGTGTTGTTAGCAGGAGGCATTTTAAGGATTCTCTTGATGGTTTTTTGTTTCATATCCATTCTGTTGCAGGATTTGTGTTAAGTATTTTAGTTCTTCATAAAATCTTTCTTGTGTGCTGGAGATATTGTATGCTCTGTCTCGAAGAGTTTTAATTAAGCTTATTTTTTGTGAAGGATGATGGTGTGAGGTTGCATTTAGAAATCTTCCAGTGTTTGTCGGCTTCCTATATACTGAGAAGGAGAGTTTATTTTCTTCATTAACTTCTAATAGAATATCCAGAAAAGGAAGTTTTTTATTTTTTTCTAAAGTGAATTTTATGGTGTTGTGCAAATTGTTGAGATAATCTTTGAAATTGATAAGTTCATCTGTTGTTCCACTGAACATGATGAAAATATCGTCCACGTAACGTAGCAATGTTTTTGGTTTTTTATGGTAATTCTTAAGAGCATTGTTTTCAAATTTTTCCATAAATAGGTTTGCTAATACCGGTGATAATGATGAACCCATGGCCAGCCCTTCTTTTTGTTCCACCAGATTCTATCTTTATAGTCGAAAAAAGTATTGTTTATACAATGTTTAAAAAGATTCAAGATGTCCGGAGGAAAGAGGTCTTCTCGGAGATTCAAAATTTCTTGTCTCGGGACGTTTGTAAACAAGCTGATAATGTCGAGACTTGCTAAGATGTCTGTTGGACCAATATGTATATCTTTCACTTTTTCTATGAAATATTTACTATTTTTTATGAAGGAAGATGTTTTTCCTATATGTTGTGAGATCATGTTGGTGAGGTATTTCGCCAAGTTGGAAGTTTTTGCCTTCACAAACAATAAGCTTAATTAAAACTCTTCGAGACAGAGCATACAATATATCCAGCACACAAGAAAGATGTAATGAAGAACTAAAATACTTAACACAAATCCTCCAACAGAATAGATATGAAACAAAAACCATCAAGAGAATCCTTAAAATGCCTCCAGCTAACAACACAATAAAACAGGATTACAAAAATGCAATCTAGCTTCCTTATATCAAACATGTTACAGACAAGCTAGCCAAATTAATGAACAAACACAACATAAAAGTAGCCTTCCTTCCTATGGAAAAAATCTCAAGATTCCTACATCCACCAAAACCACCTAATCATCCTCTTAAAAAACCAGGAGTCTACAAAATCCATTGCTCTTGCAGGATTTGCTACGTAGGACAGACAGGAAGATCTGGAGAAATACGCATGGCTGAACACCAAAAAGACGTACAATACAAAAGAGAACAAAAAATGGGTCTTGCTTTCCATACCACTTCCACTGGACACGATGTACTCTGGCGAAAAACGACGATGTCATACATAGAAAACAACAGTTATATAAGAAAATTTAAAGAAGCTGCTAATATGCTAAAATATCACAAAAATATTATCATAATAAAAGCAGATGAAGGCAACACAACTGTCGTTTTAAATGCTACAGAATATAATAACAAAATGAAAAGTCTCCTGGAAGATACCAACACCTACAAACCCATAGACAGAGACCCAACTTGGCCTACACACAAAAAAACAAACGATCTAATAAAAAAAGTGCCTCTCTGGACGGAAGAACTTAAAAAATGCTTACAATCAAAACATCCTTTGATACCAACAATATATGGTGTTCCAAAGATCCATAAGACGGATATACCTTTAAGACCAATAGTAGATGGAAGAGATTCACCGACTTCCAACTTGGCAAAATACCTCACCAACATGATCTCACAACATATAGGAAAAACATCTTCCTTCATAAAAAATAGTAAACATTTCATAGAAAAAGTGAAAGATATACATATTGGTCCAACAGACATCTTAGCAAGTCTTGACATTATCAGCTTGTTTACAAACGTCCCGAGACAAGAAATTTTGAATCTCCTAGAAGACCTCTTCCCTCCGGACATCTTGAATCTTTTTAAACATTGAATAAACAATACTTTTTTCACCTATAAAGATAGAATCTGGGAACAAAAAGAAGGGCTGGCCATGGGTTCATCATTATCACCGGTATTAGCAAACCTATTTATGGAAAAATTTGAAAACAATGCTCTTAAAAATTACCATAAAAAACCAAAAATATGGCTACGCTATGTAGACGATATTTTCATCATATTCAATGGAACAACAGATGAACTTATCAATTTCAAAGATTATCTTAACAATTTGCACAACACCATAAAATTCACTTTAGAAAAAAATAAAAAACTTCCTTTTCTGGATATTCTATTAGAAGTTAATGAAGAAAATAAACTCTCCTTCTCAGTATATAGGAAGCCGACAAACACTGGAAGATTTCTAAATGCAACCTCACACCATCATCCTTCACAAAAAATAAGCTTAATTAAAACTCTTCGAGACAGAGCATACAATATATCCAGCACACAAGAAAGATGTTATGAAGAACTAAAATACTTAACACAAATCCTCCAACAGAATGGATATGAAACAAAAAACCATCAAGAGAATCCTTAAAATGCCTCCTGCTAACAACACAATAAAACAGGATTACAAAAACGCAATCTCGCTTCCTTATATCAAAAATGTTACAGACAAGCTAGCCAAATTAATGAACAAACACAACATAAAAGTAGCCTTCCTTCCTATGGAAAAAATCTCAAGATCCCTACATCCACCAAAACCACCTCATCATCCGCTTAAAAAACCAGGAGTCTACAAAATCCATTACTCTTGCAGGATTTGCTACGTAGGACAGGCAGGAAGATCTGGAGAAATATGCATGGCTGAACACCAAAAAGATGTACAATACAAAAGAGAACAAAAAACAGGTCTTGCTTTCCATACCACTTCCACTGGACACGATGTACTCTGGCGAAAAACGACGATGTCATACATAGAAAACAACAGTTATATAAGAAAATTTAAAGAAGCTGCTAATATGCTAAAAAACCCAACCCAATGCAATAAAAATCAAGGTTTAATTCTCCATCAAGTGTGGTCAGCTCTAATAAAAAATCTACCTCAATCTGAGCTCGGACTGTATGAACGAGAACAAGCACACGTGACATCGTCCAGTATTGTTCAACGTCAATAACGTTATATATCTGCATTCTGTAATTTGAGTTTTATGAATAGCCAGACGGTTATGATTTGTATTTATTAATTCTCTTGTTTAAACTTTAAGTTATACTATTTACCCCTGAAGATGTAAATCCTACGATTTACGAAACTTGTCGGGAACTATTATTTCAGTGTTTTATATAACTGAATAATAAAAAAATGTGGTGTAATCACCGAAATATTTCTTTTGGATATATTTCATCAAATGTAACATGGGCCTCATCATGGAGGCAGATCATTAACTACATTCAAAACATGAATCATAAATGAGTCACCAATACAAGCATGCATCTATTAGCTCATCTCTTGATCACAGCTGAAGTGATGGATTGCACTATTGGAGTTCAAAGGAATAAATGTAAAAGTTGTGTAGATAAAAAATAAAATAATAATAATAAAAAAAAAAGAATAGTAATCATTTCCTGCGACTTAGAGATTGGTGTACAGTCAGAGGTTAAGGTTCACACAATTTTGTAGTGCTTTACATGTTTCAAGGAAAATACAATCAAATTTGTACCTGGTGAAATTAAGAACCTTTGTCTGGTTCCAAATAACTCTGTGTCTAGTGTCAATAGCATGAGAAGAAAGGCCCACACTTATCAGATTCCAAAAGTACAATATTGTCTTGATCTTCTTGGATTCTCATCAAAGCCAAGTGGCTAGTCCATCCAAAATTGCAAACATGGTACGAACAGCATACGTGATAGACACCTGGTAAGAAGAGAGGTCGCAATATATCCTTTGTAGATGGTGAGAAGGAAGACGGTTTCCAAGCTGATTTGAAGAAAGTGTATAAACTGAATTTACAAAGAATCAGTGCTATTTGTTATGAGGTTCCTTTATGGTCAGGCAAATCCATCCAAACTCACTCAGCAATTAAAAACATGGATAGATAGATTCATCATTCCACAGCATAGAATTCCAATGTTATGCTTATTTATATATACATATTGGTTATTCATGTTGATAAAAAAAGGTAATATTTTATTAACAACACAGATATAAAAAGTTTGAATATTTTCTTGAAGGAATGCCCTGTGGAATTAATGGCATCTTTGGTACAACTAAACTACTATTTATCACAAATCTTGCAACAGGGCGAATCCAGAGGGAGTGGAGGGTAGAAACAATTATTCCACTTCACAAAAGGGAATAAGAATAAAGCTATAAATTATAGGTCAGTCTGTATATCTGGGGTTGTTGTTAAGGTATTAGAGAAGTTGGTGAGGACTAGAATTCAGAAGTGGGTTGATAATAGCAATATTTTTTTATGATTGTCAACATGGGTTTGTTAGGGGGAGGTAATGTTTCAGAATCTACTTATGTATTACAACAAGGTGACAAACTCACTCGATAATGGAGATGCATATACGGCAGTATACTTAGATTTTTCAAAGGCTTTTGATAAACTGCTGCATAAACATATCTTTTATCAAAAGATATGTTTATGTGCACAGATTTAGTCATCTGGTTTTCAGGGGAATGAGGATGTATTGGAGAAGGTTTAGTAAGTTAGTGTCAGGTCTATGGAATGTCAGATACGAGGGCAGACTGATGAGAGGGGATATGATTGAGACATATAAGTTGGTGAGGTGTTGTTACCAAATTAATGTGAAGACGATTTTTCTTGAGGGCAGAGGGAGGCAAGGTAGAACTAGAGGCCATCCATGGAAGCTGTATAAGGAGGGTGAGTGGAATGCATTGCTTGATAGTTTGGTGAGTTCAGAAACTGTGAATGGGTTTAAGGCAGGACTGGATCTTTTGGCAAAAGAGAGAGAGTATAGACCTCCCATGATGAGTCTTTTGACTCCATGGTGGGTAGATGATGATGATAATAATAATATTTTATCCAGTATTTTGTCTAAAAATATCTGATGCCTTTTTAAGGAGAAAGATAAAAAGGTAAAATAATTTAAATAAGAACACAGAGTATCAAGATAAGCATTCAAATATTTTGACTATCCCCCCCCCCCTTGGGAACAGTAAAAGGTGGCCAGTGATTTGTTGATTTAAGAATATTACAGTATTCTAGATGCTTTGAAGTTGTTAATATCCATATTTGTTTAGGTTAGGAGTATTCTGAAAAGCATATGCAGATCTTCAGAACAACCTGTCACTTTTTAGGGTAACAGTTTTTCTCCATCTAACTGCATGCAGAATGTTGAGCATGGTCAGCTTAATTCACTTTGTCCATATTGGTTCATATCTATAATTCTGATGTTCTCTCCATTTTTCTCCATGGCAGACTGTCCATAATTTGGGAGTTTACACCAGCCATCTATCCTGTATACTTATATAA
Source organism: Typopeltis vanoorti (assembly GCF_054136105.1). NCBI lineage: Eukaryota > Metazoa > Arthropoda > Arachnida > Uropygi > Thelyphonidae > Typopeltis > Typopeltis vanoorti. The sequence continues at coordinate 17,160,682 of NC_143552.1, read as the reverse complement.
ATCAAGTAGATATTAAATCCAGCATTATTTCAAAGCCGAATGTAGAAACTATGAAAGTTTCATACGAAATTTGACCAGAGAGCTTACTGGAATACACTCGCCGGAATTTGAGAGTTGCCCTAGCACGGACCTTATAGAAAACATGATCACTTCCCCAAGCATTCATATATTAGCCTTCTGTTGGTCCATTTTGATAAGGTTTCACTGGCCTGACAGCTGTTTCGGACTGGTCGGTTCTCCTCAGAGACCAGGCAGAAACTTTAAGAGAGCAAAGACTCCTGTTCAGTACTAAGGAACTCAAAGTGTCGGAGAGGTGTATTTTTCATAAGCGAACTCTCGGTCGGTGTATAAAGTATTTACTAAAATAGAGCCAAAAGGCTTCCTTTCGGTGATGCAAAATTATATAAATCAAGTGGATATTAAATCCAGAAATAATGCTGGATTTAAAATTCACTTGATTTATATAATTTTGCATTGCTGAACTGAAGCCTTTTGGCTCTTTATTTTAGTAAATATCCTGTATACTCCAGGTACTGATAATGGATAAGCTTCATCGTTTGGAAAGTGAATAATGAAAACTAGTTGTAATATAGATTTATAAGCAGTTGAGTATTTATTGGGCTTTTTTTTCTTTTTTTTTTTTTTAAATTCAGATATTTCTTTCAGAAAATACTACTGTTTGCAGTGTGATCTAATAGTTCTCTGTTAACTTTTATGGTATTATTTATCAGGTTTTTAACAGTTTTTTTTTATTTTATTTTAGAATTGTAATTGTTATTAGTGAAATTATTAAAAATGTGTTCTAATTCTTGTTTTTTTTTTTTTTTTTTTGGAGTGTATTGTTATTTCAACAACTAGCTCTGTGTGCAATGTTTTTATGGTGTGAATTAATACTAATATTTAGTATTAGTAAATAGTATAAGTGAGTAATTCTAGTGGAAAGGCTTAGACGTTGGTTATGCATTATTACTAAATAGCTTAGTGAAATAATAACATAGACTAGGATATACATTAAAATAACTTTTTAACACAAATCCAATATTTCGGCAACGTCACATTGCCATTTTCAACAGGAATTCGTGAGCAAGACACGTGCACGCAGGCACAGCAAACAGTAAATGAGGACGAAGCAGGAAGCTATACTTTCTCCTAAAGTCTTCTTACTGGTGCCCCCTTGCGGGCAATGTTGGTATTCTTGGGTGATTGGGCTGAGGTCTTCTGATGTAGGTTTCCCAAATTTGAGGCAGTCTCACGCAGCCAAATTTGTTGAGGTTTGGATTGTTTCTTAGGGCTGAGGCTGATTCCATGAAAAGCCTTTCGTACTTGTATTTACTACGGTGAATGATCGTGGCTTTCTTCCACTGTATTCTATGGCGGGTATCCAGAGCATGGTCTTGCAGACAATGAAAGACCAGAGTGGCTGTATTGGTGGAACCGCATGTAGTCCTTGTGTTCTGTAATTCTGATATTGGCTGTCCTGCCTGTTTGGCCAAAGTAGGACAGCTTACAGCTGCAAGGGACCTGGTATACACCAGGCAGGTCTGGGGGGAGAAGGGGGGGAGGTTGGTCTTTAGTGGAGTAGATAAGGGATGCCAATTTCTTATATGGTCTGTAACAAGAAGTTAAGCCGTGTTTTTTTGGGATTTTTGTAATTTTTTCCGAGGTGCCTCTGATATGGAGTATGGTGATGGATTTAGAGTAATCCTAGTTGTGTGTGTGTGGGGGGGGTATTGGTTTCAATATTTTTGGGATTGTTTTGGGAGGGTAGCCATTGGCTGAGAAAGTGTTGAGAATGTGGTTAAGTTCTGTGGTTAGGGCACTGTCATTTGAACAGATAAGTTTAGCCCTGTTGTGTAGTGTCTTAATGGTGGGATTATTGGTGAATGTATCTGCCTGTATGGGTGGGTTTTCTATAGACTGAGAAAACCAAGGTTCCTGATGGAACCTTAGTTTCTGATGGAAGCTGGCGGGTGACTAGTGTGTCTAAGAAAGGAAGGCAGTTGTTTTTTTTCTTCTTCCAAGGTGAATTTGATTCTGAGGTGTTGGTTGTTTAAGTGTGTTAGGAAGGAGAGGAGTGCATCGGAGCCATGTGGCCAAATAGTGAACACATCATCTACATATCGAAGCCAAATGGTTGGTTGGTATTTGTGGGGCAGAGTTTAAGGCTTTCTCTTCAAAAGTCTCCATATAAAAGTTGGCCAAGGGTGGGGAGAGTGGAGAACCCATGGCTGTCCATTCTATTTGTTTGTAGAATTTTCCTTGCCAAACAAAATAGCCTGAGTTCATTGTGAACTGAAATAGGGCTGTGATATCGGGAGGAAATTTAGTTTGGATTAGCTCTAAGGATTCTTTGAGTGGGACATTTGTGAATAAGGAGGAGACATCAAAGCTGACCGTTATGTCAGTGTGTTTGAGTGTGAGGTTTTCTATGCTGGCTTTGAAGTGGGCTGAGTTTTTTTATGTATGAAGGTGTGTTGCCAGTATAGTGTGTGAGAGCTTTGGCCAAATGTTTAGCTAGTTTGTATGTGGGGGAATCAATGCCATCCACTATGGTACGTAATGGCACATTTTCCTTATGTATTTTTGGGAGTCCATAAATATGGCGGGGGCGGTATGAAGTTAAATGGTTTTAATTTGTTAGTGACTTCCACAGGCCAAGAAGTGACCTTCTTAAGGAGCCTGTGGGGTTTTCTAATTTGTGAGTTGGTGGGATTGTACTCGATAGGGAGGTAAGTAGCCTGATCTAACAATAGAGCTTTTAGCTTTCCTGTATAATCCTTTTGGCTAAGCAATACTGTGGCGTTCCCTTTATCTGCTTTTGTCATTATTATTTCCTTGTTTTTCTTTAATTCCAGTAGAGATTTAATTTCTTTAATGGGCATATTGGCTTTAGGTGGTTTTGCTTTGGTCAGAACACAAGCCACATCCAGTCTGATATCGTTGGCGACGTGGTTAGGAAGGTGTCGTATCCCGCGTTCAACTTGTATCATAATATCCTCTGCAGGTATTCTTCTGGGCGCAATGGCGAAGTTGTGGCCACGTGAGAGGGCGTCGATTGCTTCAGGTTTCACAATAAACGACGAAAGGTTGACTACCGTTTCGGTTTCTAGATCGCGTTCTTCTTTATTAAATTTTCAAATTTTTTTATGTGTCGATCTCGTACATTATTAAACACTTTCTCCGCTGCAGTGCACAAGTTATTTTAATGTATATCCTAGTCTACGTTGTTATTTCCCTAAACTATTTAGTAATAATGCATAACCAACGTTTAAGCCTTTCCACCAGAATTACGATAATCCACGGAGATTCTACCGCATGTAAAGCCCGCCATTACTATAAAATGAAGTCGATGCTATCAAGACAACTTAATCATCTCACATTCCTAAAACGCTGCCGGGATAACCAGGTAATTCCTAACTATGTTAAATTGAAGCACCAGTTCTCTTCGCATTTATTATCGTGCCAGCTAAGCGTTGCTCAGGGAACAAATCGCTACTACTCGCCGTTATCTGAGTGATGCTAACTTAGCTATCCAGGCACTCGAAGATGACCTTTCAAGCACTTTAAGCCACGAAATGTGGTCTATTTTGCACTACATCTCGTGCACTGCAGCGGAGAAAGAGTTTAATAATGTACGAGATCGACACATCAAAAAATTTGAAAATTTAATAAAGAAGAACGCGATCTAGAAACCGAAATGGTAGTCAACCTTTCGTCATTTATTGTGAAACCTGAAGCAATCGACGCCCTCTCACGTGGCCACAACTTCGCCATTGCGCCCAGAAGAATACCTGCAGAGGATATTATGATACAAGTTGAATGCGGGATATGACACCTTCCTAACCACGTCGCCAACGATATCAGACTGGATGTGGCTTGTGTTCTGACCAAAGCAAAACCACCTAAAGCCAACATGCCCATTAAAGAAATTAAATCTCTACTGGAATTAAAGAAAAACAAGGAAATAATAATGACCAAAGCGGATAAAGGGAACGCCACAGTATTGCTTAACCAAAAGGATTATACAGGTAAGCTAAAAGCTCTATTGTTAGATTAGGCTACTTACCTCCCTATCGAGTACAATCCCACCAACTCACAAATTAGAAAACTCCACAGGCTCCTTAAGAAGGTCACTTCTTGGCCTATGGAAGTCATTAACAAATTAAAACTATTTAACTCCATACCCCCCCCCCCCCATATTTATGGACTCCCAAAAATACATAAGGAAAATGTGCCATTACATTCCATAGTGGATGGCATTGATTCCCCCACATACAAACTAGCTAAACATTTGGCCAAAGCTCTCACACACTATACTGGCAACACACCTTCATACATAAAAAACTCAGCCCACTTCAAAGCCAGCATAGAAAACCTCACACTCAAACACACTGACATAATGGTCAGCTTTGATGTCTCCTCCTTATTCACAAATGTCCCACTCAAAGAATCCTTAGAGCTAATCCAAACTAAATTTCCTCCCGATATCACAGCCCTATTTCAGTTCACAATGAACTCAGGCTATTTTGTTTGGCAAGGAAAATTCTACAAACAAATAGAATGGACAGCCATGGGTTCTCCACTCTCCCCACCCTTGGCCAACTTTTATATGGAGACTTTTGAAGAGAAAGCCTTAAACTCTGCCCCACAAAAACCGACCATTTGGCTTCGATATGTAGATGACGTGTTCGCTATTTGGCCACATGGCTCCGATGCACTCCTCTCCTTCCTAACACACTTAAACAACCAACACCCCAGAATCAAATTCACCTTGGAAGAAGAAAAAAAAACAACTGCCTTCCTTTCTTAGACACACTAGTCACCTGCCAGCTTCCATCAGGAACCTTGGTTTTCTCAGTCTATAGAAAACCCACCCATACATGCAGATACATTCACCAACAATCCCACCACCCTTCCTCACAACAATATCGTGTCATTAAGACACTACACAACAGGGCTAAACTTATCTGTTCAAATGACAGTGCCCTAACCACAGAACTAAACCACATTCTCAACACTTTCTCAGCCAATGGCTACCCTCCCAAAACAATCCAAAAAATATTGAAACCAATACCCCCCCCCTCACAACAAGGATTACTCTAAATCCATCACCATACTCCATATCAGAGGCACCTCGGAAAAAATTACAAAAATCCTAAAAAAACACGGCCTAACTTCTTGTTACAGACCATATAAGAAATTGGCATCCCTTATCTACTCCACTAAAGACCAACTTCCCCCCTTCTCCCCCCAGACTTACCTGGTGTATACCAGGTCCCTTGCAGCTGTAAGCTGTCCTACTTTGGCCAAACAGGCAGGACAGCCAATATCAGAATTACAGAACACAAGGGCTACATCCAGTTCCACAAATACAGCCACTCTGGTCTTTCATTGTCTGCAAGATCATGCTCTGGATACCCGCCATAGAATACGGTGGAAGAAAGCCACGATCATTCACCGTAGTAAATACAAGTACGAAAGGCTTTTCATGGAATCAGCCTCAGCCCTAAGAAACAATCCAAACCTCAACAAATTTGGCTGCATGAGTGCTTCAAATTTGAGAAAGCTACATCAGAACACCTCAGCCCAATCGCCCAAGAATACCAACATTGCCCGCTAGGGGGCACCAGTAGGACTTTAGGAGAAAGAATAGCTTGCTGCTTCGTCCTCATTTACCGTTCGCTGTGCCTGCGTGCACGTGTCTTGCTCACGAATTAATGTTGAAAATGGCAACGTGACGTTGCCGAAATATTGGATTTGTATTAAAAAGTTATTTTAATGTATATCCTAGTCTACGTTGTTATTTCCCTAAACTATTTATTAATAATATAAGTGAATAATCATGTAAATCTCAATTCATTTACCTGATTATCTTCTTGACTTGGTATATGTGTGGTACTGCTTTCTTCAAATACCCCTTAACTCTCTCCCATATACTGCTAACATCTCTCCCCTCCAAATTCTTCTGCCATGGCAGTGCTCTAAGCTAACTCCTTAGTTTCTTATAATCACCTAATTTGTAATTTCACATCTACCACTTCTTTTCATCTGCAATTTTCTTCATTGAAGGTCTTTCTTTGGTTTCGAGAAGAGGTAGTAGTAGTAGTAGTCACTGGGTGCTAGATCTGCACTGTAGGAGTGTTGTTCACTCTCCTGAAAGCTACAGTCCTTCACTGCAGCCTTCACAGCAATAGCCATATGGACTGGAATATTGTCGTGAAGCAGATGAACAATATGACTCAGCATTCCTAGTCTCTTCTCATTTATGACATCGTGCAGTTTGTACAGGAGTGAAGCATAATATTCTGCATTCACAGTGGTATTCCTTTCCTTGAAGTCAATCAAGATTATTCCCCAGTAATACCAAACAATTGTTGTCATGATCTTCTTGGTGGGCTGATTGACTTTGGCTTTTCTTGGTGATGCTTTGCCTAGTTTGCCCCACTGCATTGATTCCCTTTTGGAAAGAGGATCATAATAAAGGACCATGGTTTCATCCCCAGTGATAATTGATTACAGCGCTTCTCTCTGATTCTCTTGGCAAAGGTGTAAAAATTTGCAGGAACAAGAACAATGCTCCTTCTGAATTGAAGAGAGAAGTCATTGCACCCACCTTGCACTGACATTTTTCATGTGAAGCTTCTCATTAATAATGCAAAAGACGGTTGTTATAGAAAGCTCCAACCATGCTGAGATTTCTTTGAGCTTCAGCTGTCTGTCATTGAGCAGTTCCTCCTCAGCATGAGAGACATTTTTCTCAGTTATCATAAGGATCATCGATGCTCTCTCTCTCTCTTCCTAGGCACAACTGTTTAGCCCATTCCTTGGTAGAATATGAAGGATAAGCTTCCCCATAAACACTATCCAATCGCTGTTTGATAGCATCTGGAGAAAGCCCTTCTTTGGTGAAAAACTTTATCACAGCACTGTACTCAATTTTTAACATTGCTACCACATAGCGTGCCATGTGTTAGTCAAACAAGTGCCTTCAAATGAATGACAAAGGTAGAGAGTTGAAACTGGTACACTAAGCTCCCCATAGATGGTACCATCTGTCATGCATGCCATTTTAAAATGGAATGTATTTTGTATGTCAGGCTGAAAATGTTTGGAACCTACCTCGTATAAGCTTTGAAACTGATTAAAAAGACTTCTCTGTGTGTGTGTGGGGGGGGGGATCATTTTTTGCGGTACAATTTTTGGTAGCTGCAGAAACAGTTTTAATGTGGTTTAGAAATATCATATTACAGACTGCTATATAGGTAATACATTGAGAAATTTACCACTTTTCAGATGATGTAGAAGAAAATCCATTAGCCAGATGGAGTTCAATGGATATAATTCCTGATGATGAAGACAGAGAACAGAGTGTACCTGATTCTGCTGAAATCCAGGATGGTAATTATCTAATTCTATTATTTTAACTTCAAAACACATGATTTAATAATTTCCATTCTCATATCTTAATTTTATAATTCATTGAGGTGTTTATTGTTAAAAATTTATACAGTGATCCAAGGATGGCCAACATTTTACATTCCATGCACCACTTTTTTCACATATGAGTTCAGATGCACCATACAACTCCTGTACCCTTAAGCTCCTCATAAAAATATGTTCATATAGATATATTTAATAGAGACATGATATATATTGATTTAATATAAAAACAAGATAAATATTACTTACCTTAATGAGATTTTCGAGTCTGTTTTGATTTCACCAAGCTTTTACTTTTGCATTAGTTATGGAGAGCAGCAGAGAATTCTTCAAATCTAAATCAGTCAATCACAATCTCATTTTGCTTTTAATCAATTTCATAGCTAAAAATTCTTGTTCACATCTGTACGTCATTCTGATACAACAGATATAACTGGTCAAATTTTCCTAATTCTGGAAAATGCTGAAAGGATAATGATCTCTAGAAATTAATAATGCCGGACATATTTGGAACTGAGGAGAGCACATCAAATTTCATGTTCAATAATGAATTTGTTTTCAGGTCAATAAGTTCCACTTGTATGTTACTAGGCATCTTCATGATTTTTTGAACTCTTCATTAGTAAAATCACGAAAACAACTTTCAACTGACTCTTGTAATAACCTTATTTTTCAGTATATGTTGTGAAATTGCCATTATCTTCAGCATTCACTCTGCTCTTTTACATGCAGAAACTGGCTCAAATCCTTTTTTCTAACTGAGAGGTAAACAGTTTTAACTTCATTTTGAACATATTGATATCATAAGCTAGGAGGAGGATGACAGAAAAAGTTTTCAAGCAAAGTTGTAGGCCCAGCGACTTTATGTATCATTGATGGGGCTCAGTGAGTACAAACATTGATGAGTTTACTACTTATAGATTTTCTAGGCGTGATTTTACTTTCTCAAATTTGTCTGATCCTCTTGTTTTTCCATTAACTGATTCAAGACCAATAAGTTCTTCACAAATGTTAAAATTGTCATCAATTACTATTATAAAAATTCTTAACTGGGATATATCACATATGTCAGGAGATTTATCTAAAGCTAAAGAAAAGAAAGTGCAATCACGGACAAGGCACTTCAGTTGCTCAAATGCATCATGAGAGAAGAGTTCTTCGTTGCTTCTCTTAACTGTTTGCTTTGACAGAGCAATTTTGTCTACTTTCCTTTAAATATTTTTATCACCAAGGCATCTTACAAATATTTGGAGACAAAATTTCTCCCTACGGCAGAAAGACTTCAGTTTTTTGGTCATCGCCAAAGCAATTTTGTAGGATGCTTCTGTCATTGCCAAACTTTCAGAACATTTCATAACTTTTAACAAGCATATTTCATCTTGTTTAGATTTCTTCCTTTTCTTAATCACATATTCTCTCTGTAACTCAGACCCAAGCACTAGCTTCAGTTTTCCTTCTATTTCAGTTTTATGTTGTGCTTTATAGTGTATTAAGATCATGTCTTTTATTATGTGAGAAAGTGTTTACACAAACAATGCACAACGAAGGTAAAGTATAAAATTAGTATTTCTTAATTACTATTTTTTTAATTGTCAATAATAATTATTAAAATTATTGATGATTTTGTAGTTAATAATTTACAATAATTTACAAATCTGAAAACAAACCCCAACTCAACATCACCAGAGTTAAAGATCGGTACTATCAACATAAGAAGCCTGAATGGCAAAGAAATGGAGCTAGCTGAGGAATTAGATAAGTACCAGATCGACATAATAGGGGTGACTGAAACAAAAAAGACCAAAACTGGTGAGATCTTTCTGAGCAATAAATACAAAATGTTATATTCAGGAAATGACAAACAAGGAAAAGAAGGAGTAGCCATAGTATTCAACACAAAATACGAGGCTAATCTTCTTGAATGGCAGTCAGTCTCAAGTAGAGTAATGTGGGCAAATATGAGAATGGGGAACTGGACAATGAGACTTATTTGTGCCTATGGTCCCACAGAAGGTTCTACTAAGGTAGAAGTGGAGGAATTTTTTGATGCTTTAGAAAAAGCAACTGACACAATGAAAAAGGAAAAGTTGGTCCTTGTTGGTGATCTGAATAGCAGAGTAGGAAATGATTGTGAGACATACAAGAATATTTTGGGAAAATTTGGAGAAAAGAGCAAAGCTAATAATAATGGCAAATACCTGTTGGATTTCTGCTCAGGACATGGACTGGTTATTACTAACACCATGTTCCAACATAAAAATGTGCACAAATTCACATGGAGAAAAGAGGCTAGGAATAAGAAAAGTCTCATTGACTATGTTATTGTTGATAGTGATGCTTTCTCCCGGGTGCAGGACACCAGAGTGTACAGAGGATTTGAAATTGGAAGTGATCACTATTTAGTCTTGAGCAGGATAAAATTGAATTTCATATTGAAAAGAATAACATGTAAGAAAGACATGTAATACTGAGTACAGGATATTTTTCTGCATTATCAATAACAGGGTCAAAGTGGGAATGAGATACATAATTAAAAGCACACAGGTGTATGGAGTAGCAGGTCGAGCAATAGAATTTAATCTATTTCTGCTACATGATCTAATCTGCTTATTTAACACAAAAAAGCAGTCGATGGCAGTTCTATCAGTAGACCTTACTCAAGCATTTGATAATGTCTGGCATCCCTTTCTATTCCACATATTCCAGCAAATTGATGTAGGTAAAAAAGCTGCTATCTGTTTTCAAAGGAGCCTATGCCAATTCAACTACTCACCTCTAGTTAATGGGTTCCTGTTGGACCCGGTAAAAATTCGAAAAGGAGTGAAGCAAGGTTGCCCTTTTAGGACTAATAGGGCAACCTTGGTTCTTGAACCTTTCTTACAAGAAGTGAACAATAAATATGCTGTGTGAGGAATAACAGTTTCTTCAACTATAAAGGAAAATAAGGTATTAGCATATGCCAATGATGTAGTAGGAACTTTGAAGGATAACGATTCTATATATATATATTTTGATATTTTGGAAAAATTCAGCAAAAGCAGGATTAATTATTAATGTAGATAAGAAAAAATTAAAAGTTTATGGAAAGTGGGATCTTGAAGGCATTCCTTTTTGACAAGCTCCTAAGTGAGAACCCTTCATTATACTTGGTATTCCCTTCTCTACTTACCGAATATTACCACTTCAAAAACTTATATACAAGAACATTGAAACCTTAGAAGACTGGAAAATTTGGCCACTTTCATTTTCTTCTAAAGCCATATTACTCAAAACCATAATCTTTCCTGATTAGTTGTACATAATAAATATTACAGACATCACAGAAGCTGAAGAAAAGCAATTATATAGTAAACGTCTGCAATTTTTTTGGTCCAGCCAATACCAAGAAGTTAAAAAAAGGAATTTCTTCAGCTATCAAAGAAGCATGGAGGATTTGGACTTCCAGTCTTAAAATTTTGCTTTTTTTAAGCAATATAACTTCTAAAATCTGTAAAATATTGTAGAGTAATCACACATGTGTGGACCTTCTCCAGTACTACTTGAGTTTTTGTCTTCCTTTGTCTGGAGTTAATGATTATAAAGGTCCAAAATCTGAGATTGTTCCTGAATACTACACCACTCTGTGCTTAACTCTAAGACTTCTAAAATACTCTGGAATTGACATTCTTTCCATTAATAAAAGTAAAATTTGATAAAATAAATCTTTAATCTCCTTTGTCACGAAGTTCCACAGTTGGGTACTGACAACAATATTTTGTTTCATAACTTGATGAAGTTCCAAGGGTACCCTAACAGGAGGGATCTTGCTTGAAGAATTGCATATGACCGCCTTCCAGTCAATGCCATCAAATGGAGGTACTTTAACATCGGAAATCCAATCTGTTACCGATTGGAAACAGTAGGACATGCATTCTACAGCTGTCCTCTTGCCCTGCTTATTTGGAACAGATTATGTAATGTGTTGGGCATTCCATTACTTATAACAGAACAAGTTATTTGTTTGCAATACCTACCACCTGTCAGCAATGGGAAGAGAATTTTGGTTTTTATAATTAATGAATTTAAAATACCATTTATGGAAGGTTAGAAAGAAACATGGATTTGAAAACCAACGATATGACATCCAAATGCTTTATAATATTGTACTGTGGAAATTTTATTGTTCAGTTGAACGATTTTTATATTTAGAAAGAAGCATTCTAGGAGATATCAAATTATCACCAGATGGTGTAGACCATCTACATTATGCAATATTCAGGGTGAGATCAAATTCTATCTATTCTTGCTATGAGAGGTTTTTTAAATAGTTCCATCCTCTTAATTCAATGTGGTCTTATAGTCAGTTGCAGGGATGACTGGAGAGCAATCCCAGGCAGAGAAGGCCAACTCAAGACAGTTAATCCAAATGGGGCTAACCACCTATGTATTAGTCATCTCTCTGCTTTAGTTTCAGTTGGTCTTTTGGTTGTTCATCTATATGAGATTGGTGAAAAAGGAAACTTGATAGCCTTTGGCTATATGGTGATATAAAAGAGCTGAGGCCTTTTTTCTGTCTCTTATGCTGTCTATCTATCTTTCTTTCTTTCTCCTAATGTTATCAGGCTACTCCTATACTAACTACTCTAGGCCTATGATGAGCAAGCCTTTACCTTTTCTTTTTCACCTCAATAAAGGTCAAAACCAGTCTGGTTAGTGGTCCTTCCATAATGCTTAGTATTATATTTGTCCATAAGGATATGTGTTTTGCTTTATGGGATATTAAGGCAAAAGATGCGAAGTTAATAGCCCCTATATACAAGTAGCTCAGTCATAGTTCACATGCAAATTTTTATTTTCTTTCACTTGGATAAAGGATTAAACCAAGAATATGATTACTTGGCATGTTTAATTTATAGATTTAATCTGTCTCCTAAACTTATCATAATCAGCAGATTATGATAAGTTTAGGAGATAATTAAGATTAGGAGATAAGAAGTTAAGGATATCATTTCACATATATCCTTTCCTCACAAAAGCATATGGCTACCCACCACCCAGGTGATCACTTCATGATCACTCTCTCGCCAACTGGAGGAAAGTGTGAAACTCCACTCATAATTGCATCGTCTGATGAAATGTCTGATCTAAAATTCTCGATCCTCGTGTACTCCCCTTTATGTGCTGCCTGAGATAGTTATCTTTCAAGAACTCGAGAAATTCATTTTCCATATTATCAAATGCTATCTCTTCATTCCAATCTATACCACCATAATTAAAATCACCCATAATAATTTCTTTGTTTACTAATCTAAGTTTTATACGTTTCTTCATCACTGCCCTCTACATTTCCATGCCTATAGCAACATCCAACTAAATATGTCTTCCTGTCAACCTCCATGTTACACCACACTGCTTCATAACTATTGCCGCTATTTCCCTCTTTCGTGTCTACCTTTTGTGGACATAATTCCCTGGCTACTATCAGCAGCACTCCTCCTCCCTTCTTGTGCTTTCTATCCTCGCAAAAAAGTACTGTATCCTTCCATTTTTATTCCCATTTCTATTATCGTTAGGATATCAGTTGATGGAATTTTTCAATTTATGGAAGGTGGGTAAAGGACAAGAGGGCATCCTTGGAAGATGAGAATGAATGCCGCTAAGAAAGGGGTGAGGGCTAGATTTTTCTCTTATAGGGTGGTGCATGATTGGAATGGATTGCCATTAGATGTTGTGAGAGCAAGCAGTGTGAATGAATTCAAGAATAAGTATGATAGCTGGTGCATGTAGTATTTGGCCTCCCTCGATTAGTCCCTGACTCCCTAGAGGTCTCTCTTAATAATAATAATACAGTGGTGCCTCACAATTTGAAGTCCCACAATTCGACAGTTGAATTTCGCGAGCATGCACGTGCCTGGAATTATGCGATGTTATTTGTCATTTCTTGTTGGGCTGCATTGGTGTTTGCTTGTGTTGTTTGTGCTACAATTCTGCATTTTTCAGAAAGTAAAAATTTTGTGCATCTCCATTTATTATTTTTTTTGAGTGAAATTTAAGAATGGGTCCAAAGAGAAGTAAACAGAGGAATAATTCAGGAAAGAAGCACACTTGGTTGAGCATAGAGAAGAAGAAAGAAATTCTAGATAAAATGCAGAAAGGTAGAACAATTACAGATGTAGCTCAGGAGTATGGCATTCCTAGGTCAACTGTGGCAACTTTTTGGCAACAGAGAGAGAAGATTATGGGTGCTAGGGTGTCTGCTGGTGCATTGAAGATTTCTGACAAGAATAGATCTTCAATCAATGAAGGGATGGAAAAGCTGCTTATCACCTGGATTAGAGAAAGACAGATGAAGGGAGATCCAGTAACTCAGGCAATGATCTGTGAGAAGGCTAGGTTAATTTTTGAAGAATTGCAGAAGAAAACTCCATGATGTACGTCAGATCAAACTGAGGAATTCAAAGCAAGTCGAGGCTGGTTTCACAGATTCCAAGGTAGAACATGCATTGATAGTGTTCTCAGACAAGGGAAAGCTACTAGTGCAGATAAAGAGGCTGCAGAAAAGTTAATGAAAAAATTTGAAGATTTAATCAGGAAGGAAGGCTACCTGCTACAGCAAATTTTTAATGTGGATGAAACTTAGTTATTTTGGAAGCACTTGCCAAATCGAACTTACATCTCGCAAGAAGAAGTGAAGCTCCCAGGACATAAGCCTATGAAAGATAGGCTTACATTGTTATTGGAAGCAAATGCAAGTGGAGACTTTAAACTAAAGCCGCTTCTGGTCTACCACTCGGAAAATCTGCGGTGCTTTGGGAAAAAAATCATTGTCCAAACTGCCAGTGATGTGGAAATCCAATGCAAAAGCCTGGATAGATCAGCAAGTTTTCAAAGATTGGATTTTTGAGGTGTTTGCCCCGAGCATGAAGAAGTTCCTCACTGACAACAATTTGCCTTTGAAAGCACTACTGATCCTTGACAATGCTAGTGCCCACCCTCAAGACTTAGAGGCATTCTTGAAATTGACTTTGACTTCATCAAAGTCCAGTTCTTGCCTCTAAACATGACATCACTGATCCAACCCATGGATCAAGAAGTGATTGCGTGTTTTATAAAAACTTTACACCAAGGCTTTGTTCTCTAGGAGATATCAAATTTATGCAATGGCTTTTTGATGTGACTCACTCTTCTGATAAGACACCGAAGGACTTCTGGAAGACCAAGTTCAACATTCTCCACTCCATTTCCATTATTAAAACTGCCTGGGATGGAGTGACACAGAAAATCCTTCGTGCATCGTTTTTTCTCAGGATGGCAACAGTGCAGACCAAGCAGCTGCAGCTATGCGAGAGATCATATCAACGGTAGAGAATCTCAACATAGAAGAGGTTGATGAGGCTGATGTAGAAGAGCTTGTGGAGGATCACGTGACGAACTGACCGTGGAAGGACTCAGAGCACTCAGCAAACAGCAAACAAAGGAGAGAGAAAGAGGAATTTCACCTGAAGAAGAGGATGGCAGGGAAAAAAGCCGATGCCAACAGCTGCCATTAAAGAAGTTTTATTCCATTGGGTGAAGGTGCAGTCTGTTTGTTTGGAATGGCACCCCAGCACTGCTGATGTGAGTAGAATGACAGACTTGTTCAACAACACCATCATGCATCACTTCAAAACTATCTTGAAAAAGAGAGAGAAACAGTCCACCCTTCAGTTCCTCGTCCCTGTTCAAGCAAAGAGGAGACCAGAAGAGGTAGAACAGGATAAAGAAGACTCCCTTCCAACATCTAAGGCTCAATAGATTGTATGTATTGTATATGCAATAGTGTATTTTGTAATTTAGTGTGTTATACAATAGTAAAATACGTAAAGTAAAGTAAATAATATGGTGTATTTCTCTCCCACTCCCCCATTAGGGGAAGTGGTATGGGGGTCTGACAATGAATTAATCTATTTTCCATAGACTTATATGGGAAATATTGTCCCGCAATTCGACATTAGTTTGGTGACAGATTAGTGTCGAATTGCGAGTCACCACTGTAATGCATGTATTCTCAGCAAAGAACAATTGCTCAAATTCTGTGACATTAAACACATTCAGGTACAGTCCATTGAGTAGGATAGCCAAGTTTTTGGGTTCATTACCAATTTCATAGCTATGTGCTTTTTTGTTTTTTTTCTTATAGCATTTTCAATAATTGGTAACATTCTAGCATTGGCTGTCTTGTCATCTGGATGAATGTTGTATCAGTCCTGTGCTACTGTGTCCATTCCAACCATTAAATCATTCTAATTTCCCTTCAAATCACTTCCTGCATTTACAAACTGCATAGCCTTTGCCTCACAAACTCAAACATCTTGCAGTTCATTATTTCTGCTCTCCTTTTTCATCTCACTGTTATCATATCTAGGCAACATGCCAATTCCTTTCATAAATCATCGGTTATTTGTCTCAATGTGTCACCTGGAAACATCACTGGCATTGTGAAAAGTGACTACTGAATAACAGAATATATAAAACATACTCTGTTATTCATCAGTCAGTCACTTTTCACATTCAGTTACGTTCTCCACATTTCATTCATTTTCATTGACTCTTGCTTAAGCTTTTCTACTCTGTTTTCATTGCTATTTTTATTAGCATCATCATTCATTTTCTGACTACCTCCAGTAATGGTATTTTCTTTTTTGGAATGCTCTAGCCCAGGGTTCCAGAAATCCACTCACCACAGGCGAGTTATCAGAGACAAGTGGTGAGTAAATTTTCAGCCTTGTTCTAAATGCATTTCAAAATATAATCTTTCTTAACATAATTTACACCTTTTTTTTCCCCATTTTAAACATCATTTTGTCATAATAAAAACACTACCATTTGGCATAGTGCAGTTGGAAGAATGGTGCATTTGCATGCAGCTGTGAAAGATGCGAGTTCCATTCTCGAAAAGATTATAGGAATCTTCATACAAGTTTTTTTTTTTATTTTTTTTTTTTATTTTTAATCTCATGCCAGGTGGCATGAGTTAAACATTGGTCAGCATGTGGGCAAGATAAGTAAATTTTATATTTAAATGGAGCTAATACTGTCTAAATTGAAGAGTGATTATTACTGTGAGATATATAAGTGTGGAATGCAGTGTGTGGATAGATAAATTTCTTAGTCAATATTTTCATAAATTCATTGTTTTTGTTAGTACACTGATACAACATTGTATCAGTGTACTAACACTGATACAACATTGTGTTGACTGGGCAAATCATCGTGTAGGTCTACATAGAAGACCAATAAATTAAATGCCATGGATTTCTCCAAAATGGTATGGTGCTATGCATGTAATATATATGCCTGGGAAGATGTTGAGGATATTTATGTAGAGAGGCTGAACAAGAGAAAAGAAATAGTGAATGTAGGAAATGAGATATTCTGATGGGTCATGAAGCTTGCTTAAATACGAGTAGGGAACATGCCATCATGTTGGCATCATGGATAGTGGGAGTGTAGAGAATGAGAAAATGTGTGCAAGACACAGGGAATCAAGAGAGACTCAGAGTGAACAGAGGAATGCAGCATAGGAAATGTTGATGCTCTCCTTTACGTTTTGTGTCTAGACGAAAAGGAAAGGAGATGACTTGGGATGTAGGGAAAACAGTTGGATTTGAAGCAGGTTCTAGGATGAGTAAGCAGAAAAAGAAATGGCTTGAATAGTATGGAAAAGTAAGTGATATCAGTGAAACTTGTTATAGATCCAGAAATGAGCTATTATGTTAGTATACAAATATGCTAGACATCAGAAATGAGGGAAATGAAATGGTTGCATTGATTGAGTTCATTTCACCCCAAAATTGATGGAATAAGTGAGACATGGTTGGATTAGGATGCCATCCTGACAGGAATAGAGATGGAAGGGTATGATATATTTTCTGAAAATAGAAAAGATAAAAAGGGAGTTGGAGTGCTATTGATGATAGAAAAAGAGTTATGCCCATGGTGGTTGAGATAGAGGTGAATAGAATGAAAGCTGTTATTCGATGTTGCTATACACCTGGTAATGTGAAGGTAATGACCAGGAAATGGATAAGCAAATTAGTAAAGCAAATGGGGAAAAGGGCAATCGTTATGGGTGATTTTAATTATTATTGATTTGAATGACGAGATAGCAACTGGAAGTAAAGAAAATGAGTTTGAGTTTTTCTGGGACAGCTAACTCAGGCAGCATGTAACAGAGGACACACAAGGATTGAGGGTCTTGGATTTGATCATCACATCAGAGAATGTTATTATAAATGAGGTGTCAAATCTCCCTCCAGTTGGTGAGAGTGACAATGAAGTGATTATCTGGGTGGTTGCCAGCCATGTGAGGAAATGCTATATGTGGAACTACAAGGTTAGTGTTGGTACACCCTCCTTATATTGCTTAGGATGATAATAATATCAATAATCTCATTCACTGTCAAGTTATTCGATCAATGTGACCTCCAGCAAATGTTTGATTTGGTTTATTTGGATTCACAGCCAAAGTAACTCAAGCTGTTTGGCCAGTGTGCCTGCTTTGGGGGATGAAAAAACCCAAGTTTCTGGAAGTAAAAACCCATCCACCTCTGTATGTAACTGGCCTTCTTAGCTTCAGTTCAAAAGCCCTAATAAAGGTTCTTTGTGTCTCAGATGGGATTTTGAACCTATGTCTTTCCATCCAAATGGCATATTTGAAGTCGACTTAGCTATGGAAGCTCTCTCCATTAGAAACTCCATTAAGTAATAAAGAAGTTTTTATTTTCAACCAGGAGGCAGTATCTTATGTATTTAATTTAATAAGTTAATTCCTTCATACACTGTTTGTCCCTGCCAAAATTTGGATGAAGATACTCTCAGTGATATGTCTTGGCGATATTTCCAAAATATAAACTAACTCCAATCTCTGACAACAGATGCTACTATTTATGTCTTGCCCTCTATTATAAACTTAAGTCTACTCTGCCTCTCAGGGGACCCTGTAACCCCTAGAGAGCACGTCCCCTGGGTGGCGGATAGGGGAGCCCACCGTGTGTGTACGCATGTGCGTGTGTATATGGTGGGATGGTCCGAATATACTAAATAAGGACTTGTGGACCAACAGGACCATAAGGGGCAATCATCTTGATTGTAAGGGAAGTGGCACTCCCATGAACCCTTGCTGGATCTATCTCCTCTCCTTCTACTACTTTGAGGAAGATCCACTTACTTTAATCTTTCCTATAAGGCCTTATTAGCCAACTTTTCTTATTTTATGACCCCTATGCTATTAGAGTACTCGAGGGCCATGGGATCTTTTCATTTCTGGCCTTACAACTATGCCCTCTCTATAAACCTTACTGTAATTCTTCTATAATCTACACTTTTCCCCTTCAATATACCCTATTCCTCCTATGGGTTTAAATTCGGAAGAAAGCTAGTTCAGAAGCCTTAAGGTAGCACCCCTACCACTGAACTATTCCATCGTCAGGCTAGTCCCCTGACATGGAGAACATAATTCTACTAGTAAGCTGACAGAAAAAGATAATCAGATTGAATCTATAGGAAACGACCCTGGAATTGAAAAGGTAAAACAAAAATGGAAACGACAAAATATAATACACATAGCAAACTGGAATGTAGGAGGAATAGCATATAAAGAAATAGAATTAGACCAATTATTAAATAAAAGAAATTTTAAAATAGCAGTAATCACTGAAACAAAAAAGAAATTAAAAGGAACTATGAGAACTGAAAATTTTAATGTGATATACAGTGGAGTTGACAGAGACCAAAGAGCACAAGCAGGAGTCATGATTTGGATTCATAACTCCCTTTCAAAACAGTTAAAACATTATAAATTATGGAATGAAATAATAATAGAAGCTAGAATAAAAATAGATAGAGGCTATTTAGCAATAATTGATTTATATGCCCCAGAAGAAGTAATAGAACAGGATAATATTGATTTTTATAATCAGCTACGGAACATATATAATAAAATAAATAAAAATGATTATCTAATTTTAGCAGGAGACTTAAATGCAAGAATTGGAAACGTGGAAATTAATAATAATATAGGAATTCATGGAGAACATACTCTAAACAGGAATGGTAAAAAATTGATTGACTTTGTAGTTTATAATAACCTAAAAATAATGAATTCCTTCTATAAACATAAAGACATACATAAATATACTTGGGCAGCAAGAGGATGGAAATAAATATTAGATTACTTTATACTAAATGAAAAGACATCAAAATTTTCACTAGATGTTAGAGTTCACATAGGATATGAAATAAGCAGTGACCACTTCCTTGTTAAAATAAAATTAAGATTACCACCTAAATGGCTACAAGTAACAAGAACAGAAAGAAAAATTGAAACATTTGTTTATAAAACTAGACTATTGAATGACACAAATGTACAATGGCTATATGAACAAAGAATTAACCAATGTCTAGACAAAATAAAACAAAATGAAAAAATAGAATGGCTTAATATAAAAACGATTCTAAATGCAGCAGCAAATGAAAGCTTAGGAAAGACCAAAAAATTCAATAAAAGGAAAAAACAAGATCTGGGATGATACAATGAAAGAAATAAAAAGAAAAAAGAAGCCTATCACAAATGGTTAAGCAGTAAAAGATTAGAAGATGAAATAGGATATAAAAGAATAAGAGCCATAGCTAAAAGAGAAGTCAGAAAAAGACATAGAGAATCATGGAACAAATTTGTTTCTAATTTAGAACATGATTTATATAAAATAAGACCCAATGTATATAAGATTTTGAAACACTTAAATGCAGATACCAAAGAAAACAAAATTAAACACTGAATTGAAATTAGAAGAATTTCTAAATTACTACACAGAATTGTGGACAGACAAATATTTTAAAAAAGACAACTGGCAAACAATTAATGAAAATGAAAAGAAAATAACTAAATAAGAATTAGAAATCAGCCTGAAAGAAACAAGAAACGGAAAATCACCTGGAGAAGATAAACTAGATTCAGAACTATATTAATATGCAGGAACTAGATTCAAAGAAAGACTCTTATTATTTTTAAATAAAATTTATTTAACTGGTATCCCCCCAGTAGAATGGAAAAAAGCAATTGTGATTCCTATCTTTAAAAAAAGGTAATAGAGATGACCCTAAAAACTATAGAGGTATCAGTATACTAAATTCCTGTTACAAAATATATAGCAGAATTTTAAATAGCAAACTAATGAAATATTCCAAAAACTTTATTTTAGAAGTACAGAATGGATTTAGAAAAGGGCGATTGTGTATAGACCCGGCCTTTTGCCTAAAATTAATAATAGAGAAAAGAAGAGAATACAATTTAGAAACACATATTGCATTTATTGACTTTGAAAAAGCATTTGACAAAGTTAAAAGAAACATATTATTTAACATATTAAAAGAAAGACAAATACCAAATAATATCCTAAAAGCTATCACAAGTATATATGAAAACAGTCAAATACAAATAAGATTAAATCACGAGCTATCATATACGAGAGAGAGAGATAAACCAAGGGGTCCGACAGGGATATCCCCTCTCAGCAACTCTTTTTTAATATCTACATAAATGAAATAATAATAAAATGGAATAAAAATTTACATCAAGGAATTAAACTTTCTCCTACAGTTAACTTAAACACTCTCCTCTTTGCCGACAACCAAATAATAATTACAAATTCTGAAGATAACTTACTGAAAGCTATTTCAGATCTAAATGAGATATCCAAAGATTATGGTATGATAATATCAACAGAAAAATCAAAAACTATGGCCTTTAAAGGACAAGATCCAACAAGAACTAAAATAGTAATGGATAACAAGATCTTAGAACAGGTGAATTCATTTAACTACCTAGGATGTACAATCACATATGAAAATGAAAAAGATATAAACGTAAAAATTGCAAAATATTTAAAAAAAACAGGTTTAATTAACTCTATATTTAAACCAAACCTTGTTCAAAAAAACAAACCAGACTAAAAGTATACAATACATTAGCCCTACCAGTCTTAATGTATGGAAGCGAAATCTGGACAATAAAACACAAAGACAAACAAAGATTAACACCAGCAGAAATGAAGTTTATGAGAAAAACTGCAAAGTATATCCTATTTGATCACAACAGAAATGAAGAAATTATGAAAGAATTAAACCAAGAACCAGTAATAGAAAAAATTAAAAAATGTAAACATAAATGGATGGAACATGTTCAAAGAATGAAAACAGAAAGAACATGAAAACAGAAAGAATGAAAATAGAACGATTCAACGATGATGTCTAAAGCCGGAACGGGCCATACTAAGCCTAAATCCTTGATCATGATGATGATGAAGTCTACTGTGCATCTACAGAGTAATTTCTGTCCCTTCATCTAGGATTAGGTGAAGAAAACCATCTATATTACGAAAAAGTTGTTACAGATCTCAGATACAATTCTTAGAATCAGCATCAGATATGAAGCACTCTCCCAACCTCGTCAAGTATGGTTGCCTTAATTTGATTCTTTTAAGATGTGATCACTGGACTTCTCTAAATTAACTTTATAGTTATCCAACCCATAGAGGGGACCATGTAAGGACATTAGATGTCAGTTTCGACCATTATTGTGGTCTCTTCAGTGGGAGCCAGATCCAGAGGTGATACCAAGGTTGAAGCAATGCAGAACTCATGTTTTCATATGCCAGTTGCCAAAAGGTGTCACACCTTATTATTAAATTTCTCTGCATTAGAGAAAGATGTTGGCATATGGAAATATGAGTTCTGCATTGCTTCAACCTTGGTATCATCTCTGGGTCTGGCTCCCACTGAAGAGACCTCAATAAAGGTCGAAACCGGTCTGGGTAGTGACCCTTCCCATAATGCATAGCATTATACATGTCTGCAAGGTCTCATTATACATGTCACATGTCTCATTATACATGTGCCTTGCATTATGGGAGATACTAAGGAAAGTGATGAGAACTTAGTCCACCTTTGCCACGAGTTGCCCCAGTCTTGAAGATACTTCAGGTGCAAACTTTGTTTGCTTACACTTGGATAAAGGATTAAATATATAATTTATAGTCTAACCAAGCGAAAAAACTTCCAGGTACAAAAGATGATATTAGACGAATCAGACTAGGAGTGAGAGAGAGTTATGGGAATGATAGAAGAGGAGAGAATAGAAACAGTATAAGAGAGTGAATGAAAGAGAGTTAGAAATGATAGAAGAGGAGAACAGTTGGAGAGAGAGAATGAGAAGAATGTGATCGAGTGCTGGAACCAGGGATGTAGTGATGCGAGGACAGCAGAAGTGGGGGAACACAGACAGAAAGGGTTAGAGGAGAGAGTGAGGAATGCAGGTGAGCAATCAAAGAACAGAGTGGTAAGAGGTATGATGTATGGAGGTTTTATGATCTGTGCTGTGCACGATAGGATGCCACAGGAGTGTTTACCTGGAGGAATGATAAAGAGTGTGGCTATGGCAATTAAGCGGGATAAAAGGTTGGATGATACAATTGTGATGGTTGGCATGAATGACTTGAGAGGCAATGTAGATCAGGTGGCGAGAGATTTAAGATTCTTGTGGACGTTGTACAAAAGAAAATGCAGAGAGGAAAGATAGTGTGTGTGTTATCCAGGTATGATAATGATGAGGTGAGTAGAAGAGCAGTAATAATGAATAGCATAATAGCCAGAATGTGTCAGAAGAGAGGATTGGAATATGGGGACGCTTGGAAGGCATTGCGGACAGAAAGGAGCTGTATGTGTAGCTGTATGTAAATACTGCTTGCATTTGAATGAGGAAGGACATAGACATCTGGAGAGATTGCTGTTTTCTGAACGAGTTGGTGTGTCAACGCAGGGAAACTAGAATTCCAACAATGGATGGTAGCAGGGGTGGCCTCTTGTGAGACTGGGTGCTTAGGGGAAGGGGACAACATCAGGTAACACTGAGTCCAGTGGGGTCTGCAGGGGATAATGATAGGTATAGAAGCAGTGATATTTTTGTTCTTTATACTAATTCCATGAGTATACAGAATAAAGGAGATGAATTGGTGGTGTTGATGGCATCAGCCTGGCCAAAGATTATTAGAATATCAGAGACGTGGTTGATGGAAGATGATATAATAACAGGAATAGAAGTAGCAGTGTACAGCATTTTTTGACAGGATAGGAAGGGAAAATGCAGTGGTGAATGATAAGTGATGACTTATGTCCTCTAAAAGTGTTGACTTTGGAAAGCAGTGAAACTGATGGTTTTGAGAGCATATAGTGTGAGGTAGAAGTGGGCAAGATAGGATATTTAGTGGGATGTTGCTACAAGCCAAGAGAACAGAGTGTGGGAAGCAGGGGATGTTTAGGCAGTTGAGCTTGGCAAGTGCAAGTAGAATGATTGTTATGGGAGATTTTAACTACAGCAGTATGAATTGGGAAGAGAAAAATGCATGTAGTAATAAGGGAATGGAATTTCTGAAATTCTTGTGGGACAGACATCTTAGGCAACATGTAATAGAGTGAACAAGAGGTTCAAGAGTTTTTGATTTGGTCATAACATCAGAAGAGTTGATAATAACTGAGATGACATATCTATCTCCCTGTTGGAGAGAGTGACCATGTGGTTTTGGCTTGGAAGATGAATAGACATGCAGGAGTATCAAAGAAAAGGGAACATGTGGAATTATAAGTCAGGTGATTATTAACTTGCGGCAGTTTCATGGAAGGCATAATTGGAAAGCTGGGATATCATTAGTGCTTAGGAAATTGTGAAGGAATATTTGTTAGCAACAATAGTAAACTGTATTCCATGAGTGAAGACACTGACACAATTTGGTGTAAAGTGGATGACAATCAATATTAAACAGGAACTGCATGTGAAAAAGAGGGTATAGAAGAGATATAAGGAGAGGGGTGGAGAGCAGATGCATGAAGAATATAAGACTCAGGCCAGGAGAGTGACTAGTATGGTGTGGAAAACAAAATTGGAATATGAGAAAAGATTGGAACTAAGATCCAAAGAAAATAGGGAATTTTTTAGCTATGTGGCCAGTATGTGGATAAATGACTGTGGAAGAATGACATTGTGGGATAAAAATGGGAATAGAGTGACTGATGCAGAGGACATAGTGGAGTTGTTCAATAAACACTTTATTGGAGTATTTCATCCTGGAAAAGTAAGTTTTAATACTAGAGGGAAAAGGCAGGTTTGAGATTTAGAGATGCAAGAGGAGTGTGTTCCAAATACTGAGTACCCAGGATGTCAGTAAAGCTGTGGGAATAGATGGTATTTCACCATGGTTTTGAGAGAATGTGCTAAAGAAATGAGAGCTCCGTTGACCTGGCTTTTCAATGAAAGTCTGGCTACGGGAAAGGTATCCAAGGAATGGAAGGAAGGGAAGATAGTGCCATTGCATAAGAGCGATAGCAGACTGGAAATGTCTAACTATAGGCCACTTTGTGTTTCATCAGTAGTTGTTAAGATCTTGGAGAAATTAGTGAGTGGCCATATACAGCGTTGGGCAGATGAGGGTAATGTTATCTATGAGAGTCAACATGGATTTGTTAAGGGATGTTCTTGCAATAATAATATGATTGCCATTTATAATAAAGTGACAAAAACAGTTGATAACTGAAAGGCATATACTGCCATTTTTTGGGATTTTACAAAAGCATTTGCAAAATTTTAGAGAATTGCATATGGTGGGGTAGTATCAAGGAGGCAGAAGGTTAAAATGGAATCCCACAGGGCTCAATACTGGCACCTGTATTGTTTAACATTTATATCAATGACATTGTCAATGGATTTCAGGGGGATATTCAGTTGTTTGTAGATTATGTGAAGCTCTGAATGGTTATTATTAATAGTTCAGATGCAACAGTCTTGCAAGAGGATTTGAATAAAGTAGACATGGGCATATGAATGGGGATTAATGCAGCAAAATGTAAAGTCTTGAAGTTTGGGATACATAGATGGGAGGCTGCATACTCGATTCATGGAGCTGAACTGGAGGAAGTATCGGAAGATAAGAGTACTGGGGGTGATTATTGATAGGAACAGAACTCAGAGAACAGATCCAGGCTACCAGAAAAAAACTTGGCCTTTACTCAAAACCAGGTACATAATTTAAAATCTGAACTTTCGAGTTACTTGAACTCGGATATTTAGGTTATCCTTGAGAAGACTAAGGACAACTCGTCGAACGATATCCTTCAAACAAAGAAAGAAAATCTCATATCCAAATTTCATAGACTAAAAGATTGACAATATTCGTAAAACCAACAGAGATTTTTGAATTTCTCTGCAGTGAACGTAAACAACCAACCAGAAGCAAGGAACATCGGGAGCCACCAATTGCCTTCAGGTAACAGTAACATAGTCAACCTATCCAACCATGCCTTAAACAGAGATGAACGATTGCTACTCTTCTTCTCCTTCTTCTTCTTGATGTATCTTTCTCAGTGAGTGGGTGCAGCGCCATGTCCTTCGTTTTTTTGCCTCTTGATCCTTTTCCCATAATTTTTCCTTCTAAAACTGTTAGTATCCTCTATCCTGCTGAACCTCTCAGTACATGTCCTGCCAATCTCATCTTTCTCTGGATCATTTCCTGTAATAAAGATCTCTGTGTTCTCATTCTCTGTAGGACATCTGTATTTGTCACATGTTCTGTGACATGGGATTTTCAGAGCTCTCCTATAGCACCATATTTCAAAGGCCATTGTCTGTTGCCTTACTCTCTTCTTGAATATCCAGGTCTCACTTTCATATGTGAAAATTGGCCACACTAATGTTCTTATCATTCTTTTCTTTGTCTCTCGATACTCACAGAACTTCTGAGCAGATCTTTATTTTTCCAGAATGCATCTTTAGCTATGGCTGTTCTTATTTTTATTTCTTTATCTTGCTTTCCATCCAGTAAAGTAGGTGCTAAATATTTGTATTCTGTTGTATGTTCAATTTTCATATTGTTTATGAATATTTCTGGCTCAGATCTGCTATCTTTTGAGATTTTCATAAATTTGGTCTTTTTTGCATTTGTATCTAATCCAAATTCTTTACGTTCTTCAATTAGTAGCTGTAGTAATTTGATTAATTTCTTTCTGTTTTCTACTATTAGAATGGTATCATTAGCATATCTAATATTGTTGTATTTTATACCATTGATACTAATTCCTATTTTTTGTTTTTCAAACTTTGTCATCACTATAGATATTAAATAGATTTGGTGAAAGGGTCTACCTCCTCTTTTTATTTTCACTACAGAAGTCTCATTGTTAAACAGCTGCATTTTCTCTTTGGTGTAAATCATTTTTATAATCTTAAGTACATGATCTTCTGCCTAATTTATCTAATATATTGAACATTTTATTATGTTTTACCTGGTCAAAAGCTTTCTGAAAATCTATGAAGCATATGCAAATGTTCCTATTTCTTTCAAGTGATCTTTCTATTAGTATTTTTAGTTCCAGGATAGCGTTAGTTGTTCCCATTCTTCTTCTGAAGCCTTTGTTGTTCACTCAATTCACTGCTTAAGGCTCTTTCAATTTGTTTGTTAACAATGGTTAAAATAATTTTAGATGCATGGGATATTAGGCTCACAATTCTGTAATCCTCGCAATTTTGTGCATTAGTTTTCTTTGGAATTGGTATGCAGATAGATTTTATAAAAACTTCAGGTAATTGTGTTGTTTTATAGATGTCCTGAATGGATAACAATAAATAGTTGTTATAATTGCCATTCAAAGCTTTCAGCAGCTCAGCCGGAATATTATCACACCAAGGAGATTTATTATTAGAAAGATTCTTAATTACGTGCTTTACCTCCTTTCTTGTGGGTAGAGTGGTATCTCTTGTTATGTTTAACTTAAGGTGTCGTGAATCATCTAACGTGTTACCATTATCATCATCATAGAGATCTGATAAGTACTCCACCCATCTTCCATTTATCTTTTCCTTATCATTGAGTATGTTTCCATCTTTGTCCTTGATGTTATTAGACTGTGTATGTTTTACTTTTCCATTAAGTTCTTTCACTTTCAGGAATGCTTCTCTGGTTTTGTTCCTATTTTGTAATTCTTCTATCTCAGTGCACTGCCTATTTATCCAGTTTTCTTTCAATCTTTTATATAGCTGTTTGATTCTTTTATCCAAAGTTTTATATCTTAGTCTCTCTTCTTCATTTGCTCCTCTTCTCCATGTTCTTCTTTCATCAATAAGGTTGATTGATGTGGTTTTTAGCAGATGTTATGATATCTGCTTGTAGTCTATTCTATTGAAAGGGTTCATTTTCGTTTTGCAACTGTACAGACAGCACTTCTGAAATATTTTCATTAAATTTTGATTTTACTATCAGATTTTGTACCATTTGCATGTCCCATTTTAAGAGTTGACTTCTTTTAAATTTTATTGTTTTCAGGCAAATATTCATTTTCATTAAGACCAGTCTATGATCAGATCCACAGTCAGCACTTGGCATCACCTTTGAGTTCCATATTCCATTGAAGTAGCGTTTACTGACTACAATATAGTCTAATTGATTTTTGTATCTTCCATCTGGACTTTCCCATGTATATCGTGCTGTTGGTTTTTGCTCAAAATAAGTGTTAGTTATGATGAGACTGCTTGTTACAGAAATCAATCAGCTTTTGTCCTCTCTCATTCCGAATTCCAAGTTCAAATGGACCCACGTGTGTAGATGTTCTCTTTGATTCAACTTTTGGGTTCCAGTCACCCATAGCACAAATAACCCTATCTTTCTTGCTTCCGACTTCCTTTATACACCATTCTACTTCATCATACATGATCATTGGTGGAGCTATTTGCCACCCAGGGGGGCGATCCCTGAGTTTGCCGGTCCTCTCAATACACACCAAAAATACTACAAAAAGTCAAAACAATGTATTGGGAAATAAATTAAAACACTATGTTTATTTTTGAAGTAAAACTTAAATTTCAACATTCTAAAATGTTATTTTTCTTGCCTTTCTGTTAGCAAAATCGTCGATGACATTGGCGAAGTCTATTTCATTGCAATGTAGGTAATTTTAAATCAATTTTATTTAGAAAAACTCCTCTCACAACTAGCAACACTTATAGCAATTGTGAGGAAAATTTGCAGTAGTATTACAATATTTGGAAATGAGTTCTCGAGACTGTATTTTAGAATTAACTGCGAAAGTTCAAAAAGGTTCAAAGTGCCACCCAGGGTGGACTGCCCCCCCCCCCCCCCAGCTACACCTGATATCTATTTCTGCTTCCTCATTCTGTTCTGTAGGAGCATATATTTGAATGATCAGCATATCTCTAGGTTTAGACTTCACTAGAATTGCCATTACTCTATCTGATTTTTTGATTATATTGATAATGTTTTCATTAGTTTTCTTCTCTACAATAAACGCTACACCTCTTCTTGATATTTCACCACCTGACGTATCTATTTTATATACTTGCCATTTGGAAGTTTCAACTCAAAATCTGATGATCTTTTCCAAAAAGTTTCACTTATTCCTGGTATACTAATATTCAACCTCTCATCACATTAGCCAATTTCCCACATTTATTCAATCCTCTTACATTTCAAGTAGCAATATTTAAGCAACTTCTGCATTGAATTTCTTTATAGCAGTCATGGACTGACGATACCACAGGGCCTGCTATATCACCCTGACACCACCGTTTCGGGCATATTGAGACAACCCGGGCTTTAATTCTTTTCTATTTAGACATGATGCTTTACATAGCGTTATTTTTTATGGAATGGGCCACCAGAACCATCCAACTCAGGATGTTGCTACTCAGGAAAGGTTTAAACTTTGCCATAGCACCCAGATCGATTAACAAACTGGATTTTATTTATAATATTGAAAGAGGCTCAAGATTCATCCCAACTACCATAGCAGATAAAATACGTTTAGAAACTGCTAACATTTTAAATGTAAATTATAAGAAAACAATAACGAGCAATTTATCGAAACATGAATTAACAATGGTGAAATCACTAAAATCAAATCGGGACATCATAATAGCTAGAGCCTAAAAATGCAGTGCCACAGTTATTCTAAATCGAACCACATATTTAGAAAATATGAATTTGATAGTCTTGGACAACAGTACCTACCAACTTCTTAACTAAGACCCAACCAATAGGATAGAAAAGGAAACAGAGAAGCTACTTAAATTAGTCACTACTTGGCCCTAAGATATAGTCAAAATATTACTTCTGCACTATGCTCATTCTCCGAGAATTTACGGTCTACCAAAGATTCACAAACAAAACACACCACTCTGGTTGATAGTCGAAGGTATAGACAACCCTAATTTTCACCTAGCCAAGAAATTAGCATCAACACTCAAAGAGTTGGTAGGTTATTCCCCCTCCTATATCAGAAACACACAACACTTTATAAACATAATCAAAGACATTACATTAGAAAAAGATGATTTATTAGTCAATTTTGACGTCTCTGCCCTCATCACGAATGTCCCAATTAATGACACAATCCTTTTACAGGACAAATTCCCTCCCGATATCATGGCTCTCTTCGCGCATGTATTAGGCCTGGTTATTTTGTATGGCAAAACGCTTTCTACCTACAAAAATAAGGCACAGCCATGGGCTCGCCATTATATCCCCTATTGCTAACTTTTATATGGAATATTTTGAGTAATGTGCTCTAGATTCCTCTCCTTTAAAACCCACTCACCTCACCCACCCACCTAAACAACACAAATGCATACAGTTCACAATTGAGATTGAAAAGCAGAACACAGTTCCGTTTCTAGATACACCTGTCACATGTCTTCCTTTTGGCAGTCTTTCCTTCACTGTTTACTGGAAACTGACACATACTGGCCAATATATACACATAAACTCCTACCACCATCCAATACTAAAACTAGGTGTCATTAATACTCTAAAAAAACAGGGCTTTGAAGATTTGCTCCAATGAACAAGTGCTTATAGATGAATTTAGAGTTATCAACAATACTTTCCTAAAAAATGATTACAGCCAAAATACTATCAACAAAATTCTCTACAAGACTTCACTAAAAAACAAAGATAAATTTGACTACAATAAAACTATAACCATTCCATATGTTAAAGGGACATCAGATAAAATAAACAGAATACTACAGAAATACAACCTTAAAGCCACCTTTAAACCTCCTGCAAAATTAAAGAGCTTACTCAACTCATCTAAAGACCCACTCCCTCCACTGGCCCACCCTGGAGTATACCGTATTTATTGTGCCTGTAATCTACCCTATATAGGGGAAACAGGATGCACAATTCCTCACAATACATCAACAATGTCTTCTGCAGCAGTTACCATTCTAACATTTTTGTCATCCTTTAACATCATCTTACTATAACCATTCTTTCTTCTACTTGCCGCATATTTTAAACAATACTTAAATGATATGATATCAGAATGTGTCTGGAGAGTTTGAAGAATAAATAGAGTATGAGACAAATGGATGTGTAATCTTATTATACAAGAGATTCGTAAGGAAAGGACGATGTGGAAGGAATACCATTTGCATAAGGATGACATCCGTTATGAACGTTATATGCAGCAGGCTAGAATAGTCACTACTGTTATATGGAAAGCAAAGTCTGGGTATGAAAAGAAACTGGCTCTGCATGCTAAAGACAACCCACAAGAATTCTATCGATATACTGCATATAAAAAAAAAAAGAATGAATATGAAAGAATAACTCTTCTAAATCCAGATGGCATGAGGGTTACAGATGCAGAAGAGGTTGTTCAGTTAATTAGTGATAATTTTGTTAAAAGCTATGAACCTGGTGAACGCAACATTGAGCTTGCTGTTAACTCTTCACTAGATGAAGAAACGCAGGTGTGTGAAGCCAAGGTATTAGAGCTGTTGCACAAATTGAATAAGAATTCAGCAATAGAGACCGATGGAATTTCAGCACGTGTGCTAAAAAAGCGTTCAGCTGAACTGGCCATTCCTTTGAACAGGATGTTTAATATGAGTCTTAGAACAGGGAAGGTTCCGCAGGAATGGAAGGAATGTATGGTAATTCCATTGCACAAGTGTGGTGCAAAGACGGATGTATCCAACTATCAATCACTTAGTATCTCAGGAGTGGTGGTGAAGATTTCGGAAATATTGATTAGGGCCCGCATTCAGAAATGGGTTGAAAGTGAATCTCTACTTTGCAATGAACAACATGGGTTTACTATGGGAAGGTCATGTTTTAGCAACTTGCTCACATTCTATAGCAATATTACCATTGAACTAGCCAAGGGGAATGGATACACCATGATACTTTTGGATTTTGCTTTTAACAGAAATAAGGCTTTTGACAGAATACACCATGGTAGACTGTTGCATAAATTGGAGAAAATGGGTTTGGGTTATACAATATTAGCATAGATAAGAGGATGGCTGACTGACAGATATCAATAAGTGGTATACGGGGGATCTGAGTCTGCAAGGTGAGATGTCTGGACGTGATGTAAGGGTAGTACTGCCCATAACCAGTATAAAGATTAATAAAAAAAAAAATAATAATAATAACAAGTGGTGTACCACAAGGATCAGTGCTTGGTCCACTGTTATTCAATATGCACATTAATGATATTGGGAAGGATTTGACAAGCGACATACACTTGCCAATGATGCAAAGATAGGTAGGGTAATCAGGAATGCTGCAGATATGCAGTCTTTGCAGAATGATTTGAATAGGCTGGAATTGTGGGCATCGGAAAATGGGTCAGTTCAATGTCACAGTCATTCACTGCGGCATGATTAGATATCCAATGTCATATCATATTGGTGGGATTAGGCTAGAAAAACCTGATGAGGCTAGGAATCTTGGAATGTTAATAGATAGGAAGTTGAAGTTCAGGGCATTTGGCAAAGATTGCAAATACAATCAAAAGATAATTGCAATGCTGAAGCGAACATTCACATGTAAAGATAAGGATGTTATTTTGCATGTTTACAAGGCCTTGATAAGACCTCACTTGGACTACTGTGCGCAGGTCTGGTCTCCTTGTTTCCGTTGTGATTCTGAAATATATTGGAGAGAGAGTATACAAAGGAGCGTTAAAAATGATATCAGGATTGTGGAATACTGATTATGAAGACGGATTGAGAATTTGTAGACTGCAGACACTAGCAAACAGGAGAAAGAGGGATGATATGATTGAGACTTTCTAACTTCTGAAAGGGTCATACAGGGTTTCAATGGATGGAATTTTTCAATTTATGGAGGATGGGGAAAGGATGAGAGGGCATCCTTAAAAGATGACAACGAAGTCCGCCAAGAAGGGTGTGAGGGCTAGATTTTTCTCTCAGAGGATGGTGCGTGATCGGAATGGATTGCCTTTAGATGTTGTTGGTGCAAGCAGTCTGAATGAATGCAAGAATAAGTATGATAGCTAGTGTGTGTAGTATGTGGCCTCCCTTGATGAGTCTCTGACTCCCTGGAAGTCTCTCTTAATAATAATAATAATAATAATAATAATAAGGGGACATCATGTTTTACTTCTTCTTCTTCTTATTGTGCTATCTTCTATCGAAGGTCAGCGACCATCTTGGCGAACAAACTGCGCTCTTGTGCTAATCTGAGCAGTTGTGCACTGCTCTTTCCTGTCCACGTCTTGATGTTGTCAAACCATGATATTCTTTTTCTTCCTCTAGTTCCTTTGTCATCAATTCTTCCTACCAAAATAGTTTGTAGAAGTTGGTATTTGCTGTTTCTCATGATGTGGCCAAGATATGATGTTTTTCGTTTCTTGATTATTTGTACAAGATGTTTAGCTTTGCCAATGGATTTTAAGACATCTTCATTGGTAATTTTTTCTGTCCATGATATCTTTAGCATTCTTCTGTATAGCCACATCTCAAAGGCTTCGATTTTCTTGATGGTTGTCGCCTTCAATGTCCAAGTTTCAACTCCATAGAGCAGAATAGACCACACGTAGCATTTCAGCATTCGTCATCTGACTTCCATGTTTAGGTCTTTATTGCAGAATAGTGTTCTCATTTTCATGAAGGACTGCTGTGCAACATCAATCCTTGTCTTTATATCTATTTCTGGATCTTGGGGGGGGGGGGGGGTGGGGGGGGGGGGGGGTGGGGGGGGGGGGGGGTGGGGGGGGGGGGGGGTGGGGGGGGGGGGGGGTGGGGGGGGGGGGGGGTGGGGGGGGGGGGGGGTGGGGGGGGGGGGGGGTGGGGGGGGGGGGGGGTGGGGGGGGGGGGGGGTGGGGGGGGGGGGGGGTGGGGGGGGGGGGGGGTGGGGGGGGGGGGGGGTGGGGGGGGGGGGGGGTGGGGGGGGGGGGGGGTGGGGGGGGGGGGGGGTGGGGGGGGGGGGGGGTGGGGGGGGGGGGGGGTGGGGGGGGGGGGGGGTGGGGGGGGGGGGGGGTGGGGGGGGGGGGGGGTGGGGGGGGGGGGGGGTGGGGGGGGGGGGGGGTGGGGGGGGGGGGGGGTGGGGGGGGGGGGGGGTGGGGGGGGGGGGGGGTGGGGGGGGGGGGGGGTGGGGGGGGGGGGGGGTGGGGGGGGGGGGGGGTGGGGGGGGGGGGGGGTGGGGGGGGGGGGGGGTGGGCACCCAAGGACAGCATTCCTCCTTTATCACATCCAGGAGTCTACCAAGTACCCTGCTCATGCAATCAAGCCTACTACGGTCAAACAGGAAGAACTGTGAATATCCGCATCAGCGAACATAAACGATACGTCCGGAAATATCATTATGGGAAGTCGGGCCTAGCAGACCATGCTCTGGATACCCCTGCACACAGGATCAACTGGAAAAACACAAAAGTACTACACAGAAACCCATTTAAATCAGAGAGATTGTTCTTAGAGGCGACAGAAGCCCTAAAACACACTCCAAATCTCAACAAATATGGCTGTATTAACTTGCCGAAGATCTGGGAGACAGTCATATTAAGAAAAAACTAGCACTTTTCTAGGACTCTAGTAATATATGATAGCGTTTTTTTTTTTTTTTTTTTTTTTTTTTTTTTTTTTTTTTTCAGATAGAGGGCGCCAAAATCAGGACTCTAGTCTTTGTGTTGCTGCTACAATTTTGGTTAAGTACACCATGTTGTTTTAGTCTTGCGTATTGTGACAAACAGTGTTTTTGTGCTCTGAAGATGCTGGTTATAATACCAGCGAAATATCAGCATCAAGTCAATAAATTAATTATTTACTTAGTTTCTGTGTTCTGTTATACCATTAAAATAATAAACAACATGTTCGACGAACACATAAGTCTGTCCACACGCTTGATACAGGGGTCGAAACGTCAATTGTTATTTTATTAATAATTAGTAAAATAATCATTTCAACACGTGTGTTTTGTGTCCCTAAATTCATCATCATCAAATTCCTGACATGTACCCTCAAGGGGTGTACAGGATATGATAGTACTACATGAAAAATTCACATCATTACTAACTTCCTATCTACAATTTTCCTCCAAATCAGTCTGTTACTTGTGAAGACTCCAACATTATCAGATCTTATATTTGTATCGTCTAAGGCATATTTGTACCATATCAATCCACCTTTATCTTGGTCTTCCTCTGGGTCGTTTTCCTGCCAACCTGGCAGAGAACACCTGTTTTGCTAATCTTTCCTCGTCCATTCTATTTCAGTGACCATACAAGCTGAGATTAGCTTGCTAACGCATTCCTGGATGCTGACAATGTCAAGTTCTTACCTAATATCCTCATTTTTAATATGATATTGCCATTGATGTCATCTGTTCATGCCTCTAATCTTTCTCAGGACTCTCATATCTGCAGTCTCTAGTCTTTGGTCAAGTGTTTTACTTCTGACCCAACTCTCAGATTATTATTATTACGGGTATCTCCATGGAGTCAGTAGACTCATCGCGGGAGACCCAAACTAGCAAAACAATATCTGTCATATCTCTTCTTGAATTCATTTACAGATGAAGAGCTCACAACTAAGTCAGGTAATGAATTCCACTCATTCACCACCCTCCAGGCAAAAAACCTTGTTCTGACACTCTTGTTAGCCACACTCTTCTTTAATTTCCAGGGATGACTTCTTGTTCTTCCATCACTATCACACAGCTGAAACATTTACCCTGCATCAATCCTATAAAAACCTTTCAGTAATTTAAATGTTTCTATCATATCCGCACTTCTCTGCCTATCAACCAACCTCTGCAATCCACAAGCTCCAAATCTATCAATGTAGGGAGCACTTTTTACATCACTCACCAACTTGGTCACTCTTCTCTGAACCCTCTCCACAGCCTCCTCATCTCCAAGAAATCCAGGTGACCAGACCTGAGCACAGTAATCCAAATGTGGAAGTATCAATGCTTTATAAAGGGGAATAATAACCTCTTTATCTCTGGATGTTAGTGTGTTCCTCAACAACCAAGTAATCCTATGTGCAATCTTGGACACCTTAGCAATGTGTCCTCTGCACTTCATCTCCCTATCTACCAAGACCCCTAGCCCCATCAATCTCTTTGAGTACTGTTCCATCAATGTACACAGCTGGTAATCTTTTAATCCCAAAATGCATGACTTTACACTTTTCCACATTGAACTGACATCCATTATCATTCACACAACACCCGAGCTGATATTCCATTTAAGCCTACAGCAGTGTTTACATTTAAATTTTGCGATATATTAAATACCTCTGATTCTTTAGCTTTAATTCTCACATTAGTTATTGCTACAGGTACAGAGATATCCTAACCTGCTTGATAGACTTTTGAAAAGTGATCACTCAGTAACTCGACTATTACATCTGATTTTGTCACCGCAATACCATCAGCACCCACTTAAGTTATCCTGCTGAAGTCATTCTTCCTTTTACTTGCTACATAGCGGAAGAACTCTTTGGGATTACCATTGATCTCTTTGGCTAAGGTCTTCTCATAATCTGATTTAGCTTTTCTTACTATGCTGGTAACCTTCCTAGCTTGAGCCTTGTACTGCTCATGGGTGTACTGATTGCCTTTCTCCTTGTAAAATCTCCATAACATTTTCTTTTTTTGCAGATCAAGCTTGATACTACTGCTCATCCATCTAACGCCTGCCTCGTTTGACTTCCTGACCACAGGGACACAATCTGATATTGCTTTCCTCAGATACCCGCTGATTTTATCCCATGCACTGCTAACATTTTTCCCCTGTAATATGTTCTGCCATGGGATGGCTGCAAGCTCACTCCGAAGCTTGTTATAATTGCCTAACCTGTAGTTCCATATATATCCCTTCTTAACAGAAAAATCCACAGATTTTGCAACCTCCCAAGTCAGTACCACATGATCGCTTTCACCAATTGGAGGTATCGAGGACACCTTACTTATGCATATAACCTCTGAACCAATAACCAGGTCATCCAACGCTCTCACACCCCGTGTCCCTTCATTTATGTGCTGTTTCAAGTAATTATCTCGTAGAAAATATATGAACTCCATTTCCTTTTTTGCTACGTATTTCCTCCTTCCAATTGATATCACTGTAATTAAAATCCCCCATAATAATCACTAAACCTACACTCGTTGCACTTATTTGCTGATGCATGAATTCAATATCTCCCCCTATACTCCCTGGCCTATAGCAGCATCCAAGTGTATATTTGGTTGCATTGGTCACTATTTCGCACCAGATCACCTCAAATGAACTCTCATTCACATGTCTATATCATCAACTTGATATGCTACTTTGTTTGGCTGCAACACATCAGCTATCATCAACAGTACTCCTTCCCCTGTTCTATCTTCTCTATCCTCCCTGAAAATACTGTACCCATCACATTCAATTCCAGTGACCACATTGTCTGCTGACAACCAAGTTTCACTAATGCCTACAACTTTTGGTGAGATTGCACTGACTAATGCCAAAAATTCTTCTCTCTTATTTCGAATGCTTCTTGAATTGGAATACAAAAATGGCAGATTCCCTGTAGATCTTGTAATGACTTTAGAACTGATATATAAGTCGCTAATTCAGTAATCCCATGCCAATTTTTATCCCCTCTCTTCTGCAATTTATTCTGCATATAAGGATCAATAATTATACAATCAGTGCTAAAGTCTCTCTCTCTCTTACACTCAACCTTTTCAATATTAGTTTCCCTGCCCAATTACTTCAACTTGTTCAGAAAACAGTAACTTCTTCAATTGCTTATGTTCTTCCATGTTCAGATGCAGTCCATCTCTAGAATACAACTGTCTTTTTCCTTCAAACACGCTCTGAACATCAACAAATTCCAGACCCCTTTTTTTTTGCACATTCTTGCAATCATATCATTCATTATCATCGCTCATCTACTTAACTCGTAATTGTCAAAACGAGGCAGCACACACTATCCACTATCCTTCCATTGACACTTTTCTTCTTCACAATGTTCTTAAATCTTTTCCTACCCAATTTATACCACCACTCAGGTCATTTGTACCTACCATAACTATCATCTTGTCTGCTTCATGCCCTCTCTTTATTGCTAAAGCCACTCTTTCTATTGTCCTACCAGCCAAGCACTCCTCGTGCATACCCTTAATCATAGAATCACCATATATCTTACCACTCTTAACTTCATTCAAGTCCACACAAGCGTCACTCATGGACTCATTTTCTACACTATTTAGCATGACTCTCCCAGTTTCATTACTGAACGCCCTATTACTTACCCCCCCCACACACACTCTCACAACATCTCGTTTCTTCTAGGCCACTTGTGGTTTTATTTTGTTGACTCGCAATCACTCCCATACAATTTATTACTGCATCATTCACCAAACACTCACTCGTACGTAATCATCTTCTAGTTACTTCAGCTAAAGTAATCTATAGTCTTAATTTCTCTGTTTAACACATTAAACTCAGTTTTAACTTCCAGTATCTCCTTACTGAGCACTTCCAATTCCTCATGCAGAAGATGGTCATTTTTCATTTTCATGAACTCCCACCGAAGTTCTCCCGCTACGGTCCCAATGTCAGACTTCCATTCCTAAACGCTCCAGCCTATCCCGACACTTCTCACATACGTCGACATTTTTGTTCTTCTCATTTAGCCATGCTGACCACAGATCCTTCACATTCTTAGGCGCATACATGTAGCAGTTTCCACAACGCATCCATTGTGAAAAATCTAAGGCTGAGCCAGCCTTTTGTGTAGAAGTAGAAGTCCTGCGCACCACTGACGTACGTTTTTTGTTGGATGCCATCTTTACATGTTGAAGTAGTGAAATAAACGGCAGTGAAAACACAACATATACAACACAGTTCCAAACAATAACACCACTGAAGGACACTTGTATCTAACTGATGCACAACTGCAGCACAATTTGAGACAAAAAGCCACACTATATTTAAATTTAAAAACACGTTTTCTAGACTAACTAAACACGACCGAGACACATTCACCAAGAACCAATGCATAAGTTAAAACTGGTTTGAACACTGTCTTGTATACAGCTAATTGAGTGTTCTGACTAATTTCTCTCTTATTCCATATGAATTTATTCAATTGACTTCCTACCATACCAGCTTTGTTGATTCTGCTGTCCATTTCCATATTTAATTTACCATCTTCGCTAAAAAGTGTGCCTAAGTAGCTGAAATGTTTTACTTGTTCTATAAGTTCTCCATTCACAATGCATTTGATATTTTCAATGTTTCTGCCTATTTTCATTGTCTTTGTCTTTTTATTGCTGACCGTCATACCATATCTATTACAACACCTATTCAATTTAGTTAGAGAATCTTGCAGACTTGTAGCGGATTTATTTAGAAGTATAACATCATCCGCATAAAGCAAACAGCTGACATTAACATCTCCAATTCTGATATCATGTTTAATACCACTTTCCTTCATAATGTGATCCATATAGATAATGAATAACAGAGGGGATAATGTACATCCTTGTCTCACACCAGATTTAACATTAAACCATCTTCCTGTACTTCCTTCAATTCTAACTGCACACATACAATTCAAATAAAGACTAAGTATTGCTTGATATAATACCCCATTGACACCATATAACTGTAGCATATTGAATAGCTTCTCTCTTGGCACTTTGTCATATGTCTTTTCCAGATTGACTAAACTTAAATACAGATGTTGAAAGTCCATAGATTGGGAGATACCGAGATAGGAGTGTTCGTAGCTTGCTCCACCTTTACAAGGAGTTGCCCGGTGTTGTACCACTTTACCCCAGTACAGAAGATACTTTCAGGCGCGAACTTTGTTTGCACACACTTGGATAAAGGATTAAACTAAATTTATTAAATACAGATCTTTGTTATACTCCCATTCTTTCTCATCTATTTGTCGTAAAGTGAACATCTGATCCTGACAGCCTCTATTTGGCCTGAATCCAGCTTGTTCTTCACCAAGCTTTCCTTTCACAATTCTTCTCAACCATTTCTCAAATCTTGCCAGGAACAGTCAGTGCGGGAATACATCTGTAATTCTCATATTCAGTTTTATTTCCCTTTTTGTATATGGGTACTATGAGAGCTCTACTCCAATCATCGGGAATTCGTCCCTCTGTCCAGGCCTTTTGAACTATGGAGTGCAGCCACTGTAAGACTTTTATACCACCATACTTCAGCATTTTCTGGTCAAATATCATCTACTCCTGCTGCCTTTCCACATTTCAAGCCTTTGATGGCTTTTTCTACTTCAAGTATGGATATGTATTCCTGACTGCATGCCTGGTCAGTGTTTTTTACCACTGTGCTGTCATCGCTGCTTGTTTCATTTAGCAGTTTATCAAAGTAATTACGCCATTCTTCAAGGATATCTTTTTCTTCCGTTTTCATGTCACCATTATCATCTCTAACTCCTTTCACAGCACTCTTTTCTCCGTTTCTAGGTTTCTTCTACAACCTCCAGAATATTTTACCACCTACTTGATATTTATTTTTTATGTTCTTGCCAAAGTTCTCCCATGACTTTTGTTTAGCCAGATTTACACAGTGTTTCGCTTTCTTACATTTGTCTCTGTATTCTCTAAGAGCACAAGCTGACTTATTTGCCAGGAACTTTTGATATGCTTTCTTCTTTTCCTTCACTGCCTCTTTAACTTCCTGTGTCCACCATGGAGTTCTGATTTTTCTATCCTTGCAGACAACCTCCGGCTGAATCAATCAGGGTTTTCTTCAAGGCATGCCACTGAATTGGCAATTTTGAGAACAGGAACCAAACTCCAAGGTTTGGTTCCTGTTCTCAAACTCTTTTATTTTTTTTTTCAATAATCTTTGTGTATTTTAGTCTTCAGTTCACATCTGAGAGCTGCTCAACTTTTATTCGCTTTAAAACTTTTTTACATGTTATTCTTTTCGATATTAAATTCAATTTCATCCTGCTCATGACTAAATAGTGATCACTTTCAATTTCAAATCCTCTGTACACTCTGGTGTCCTGCACCAGGGAGAAAACATCACTATCAACTAAAACATAGTCAATGAGACTTTTCTTATTCCTTGCCTCTTCTCTCCATGTGAATTTGTGCACATTTTTATGTTTCAATATGTTGTTAGTAATAACCAGTCCATGTCCTGAGCTGAAATACAACAAGTATTTGGCATTATTATTAGCTTTGCTCTTTTCTTGAAATTTTCCCAAAATATTTTTGTATGCCTGACAATCATTTCCTACTCTGCTATTTAGATCCTCAACAAGGACCAACTTTTCCTTTTTCATTGTGTCAGCTGCTTATTCTAAAGCATCAAAAAATTCATCCACTTTTACCTTAGTAGAACCTTCTGTGGGACCATAGGTACTCATTGTTCATTGTCACTCAAGTCATCATCATCAAATTCCTGCCATGTACCCTCAAGGGGTGTACAGAATATGACAGTACTACATGAAAAATTTACATCATTACTAACTTCCTATCTACAATTTTCCTCCAAATCAGTCTGTTACTTGTCAAGACTCCAACATAATCAGATCTTATATTTCTATCATCTAAGGCACTTTGTACCGTATCAATCCACCTATATCTTGGTCTTCCTCTGGGTCGTTTTCCTGCCAGCCTCGTAGAGAACACTTGTTTTGCTAATCTTTCCTCTCCCATTCTATTTAAGTGACCATACCACCTGAGATTAGCTCTGCTAATGCATTCCTGGATGCTGACTATGTCAAGTTCTTTCCTAATATCCTCATTTTTAATATGATATTGCCATTGATGCCATCTGTTCACGCCTCTAATCTTTCTCAGGACTCTCATAACTGCGGTCTCTAGTCTTTGGTCAAGTGTTTTACTTCTGACCCAGCTCTCAGATCCATAAGTTAAAACTGGTTTGAACACTGTCTTGTATACAGCTAATTTAGTGTTCTGACTAATTTCTCTCTTATTCCATATGAATTTATTCACTTAACTTCCCACCATACCAGCTTTGCTGATTCTGTTGTCTATTTCTATATTTAATTTACCATCTTCAGTAAGAATTGTGCCTAAGTAGCTGAAATGTTTTACTTGTTCCACAGGTTCTCCATTCACAACACAGTTGACATTTTCAATGATTCTGCCTATTTTCATTGCCTTTGTCTTTTTATTGCTGACCTTCATACCATATCTATTACAACAGCTATTCAATTTAGTCAGAGAATCTTGCAGACTTGTAGCGGATTTATTTAGAAGTATAACATCATCCGCATAAAGCAAAGAGCTTTATGTCAAAATTATATCAGAATTTATATCAAAATTGGAGATGTTAATCTCCAATTTTGTTATCAGGTTTAATACCACTTTCTTTCATTATGTGATCCATATAGATAATGAATGACAGAGGGGATAATGTACATCCTTGTCTCACACCAGATTTAACATTAAACCATCTTCCTGTACTTCTTTCAATTCTAACTGCTGACTTACAACTGAAATAAAGACTAAGTATTGCTTGATATAATGCCCCATTGACACCATATAACTGCAGCGTATTGAATAGCTTCTCTCTTGTCACCTTGTCATTTGTCTTTTCCAAATCGACAAAACTTAAATACAGATCTTTGTTATATTCCCATGCTTTCTCGACTATTTGTAGTAAAGTGAAGATCTGATCTTGACAGCCTCTATTTGTCCTGAATCCAGCTTGTTCTTCACCAAGCTTTTCTTCCATAATTCTTCTCAACCGTTTCTCAAGTATACTTGCATAGATCTTGCCAGGAACACTCAGTAGGGAAATACCTCTGTAATTCTCACATTCAGTTTTATTTCCCTTTTTATATATGGGTACTATGAGAGCTCTACTCCAATCATCGGGAATTCATCCCTCTGTCCAGGCTTTCTGAAATATGCAGTGAAGCCACTGTAAGATTTTTATACCACCATACTTCAGTATTTCTGGTCGAATATCATCTACTCCTGCTGCCTTTCCATATTTCAAGGCTTTGATGGCTTTTTCTACTTCAAGTATGGATATGTATTCCTGACTTCATGCTGGTCAGTGTTTTTTATCACTGTGCTGTTATCACTGCTTGTTTCATTTCAAAGTAATTACTCCATACTTCAAGGATATCTTTTTCTCCTGTTTTCATGTCACCTTTATTATCTCTAACTCCTTTTACGGTACTCTTTCCTCCATTTCTAAGCTTCTTCAACAACCTCCAGAATATCTTACCACCCTCTTGATATTTATTTTCTATGTTCTTGCCAAAGTCCTCCCATGACTTTTGTTTAGCTAGTTTTACACAGGGTTTCACTTTCTTACATATGTCTCTGTATTCTCTAAGAGCACAACCTGACTTATTTGCCAGGAACTTTTGATATGCTTTCTTCTTTTCCTTTACTGCCTCTTTAACTTCCTGTGTCCACCAGGGAGTTCTGATTTTTTTATCCTTGCACACAACCTCACCACATGTCTCTCTGGCAGAATCAATCAATGTTTTCTTCAGAGTTTGCCACTGAATCTCCAAGGTTTGATTCCTGTTCTCAAACTCTTTCATTTTATTTTCAATAATCTTTGTGTATTTTAGTCTACAGTTCACATCTGAGATCTGCTCAACTTTTGTTCGCTTGAAAACTTTCTTACATGTTATTCTTTTCAATATGAAATTCAATTTTATCCTGCTCAAGACTAAATAGTGATCACTTCCAATTTCAAATCCTCTGTACACTCTGGTGTCCTGCACCCGGGAGAAAACATCACTATCAACAATAACATAGTCAATGAGACTTTTCTTATTCCTAGCCTCTTTTCTCCATGTGAATTTGTGCACATTTTTATGTTGGAACATGGTGTTAGTAATAACCAGTCCATGTCCTGAGCAGAAATCTAACAGATATTTGCCATTATTATTAGCTTTGCTCTTTCAAGTCTCATTGTCCAATTCCCCATTCTAATATTTGCTCACATCACTCTACTTGAGACTACCTGCCATACACGAAGATTAGCCTCATATTTTGTGTTGAATACTATGGCTACTCCTTCTTTTCCTTGATTGTCATTTCCTGAATATAACATTTTGTATTTATTGCACAGAAAGATCTCACCAGTTTTTGTCTTTTTTGTTTCAGTCACCCCTATTATGTCAATCTGGTACTAATCTAATTCCTCAGCTAGCTCCATTTCTTTGCCATTCAGGCTTCTTATGTTGATAGTACCGATCTTTAAATCTGGTGATGTTGAATTGGGGTGTGTTTTCAGGTTTGTTCCAGTAGCTGACTTTTCGCTGTTTGCCCTGGTTCTCTGGCGAAAACAATGGGGGCCTTGTTTAACCGGGTGATGCCCTTGCCGACATGAAATTTTGTCATGTTGTACCATCATTTTGTGTATTGGTTTAAGCCAATAAGAATACAATTTGGTTGGCTAAATCCCAAATTGCCAGCCCATCCTCGTTCGTTCAGTATCTTGGTAGATATCCAACAGGGTGCACCACGAGAAGGTGAGGATTGGACATTAGGTTAGAAACCCTGGTCGGTTCTCCGCATTTCTTTAAAGGCTATGTGGAGGTCTCCTATCAGTTATACAGCTTTGACCCTTAAGCACGCTGTCCGTAAATTTTTATATATGAATTCTGATCACTGTGTAACCTTAAAAGAAAGAGTTAAGATTAATACATTTACTCCAGAGCCATTATTTCGTCCTTGTAGTGGTTCTCAGTAAGATCTACAAAATATCCCTCTACAGCTCAATGACCTCTTGATTCGAAGAAAAACGCTGACCATCTAGGGAGAATTTTAGTTTTGGAAAGGGATAGAAGTCAGAAGGAGACAAATCAGGGGAATAGGTGGGATGTTTCAACAATTCATAGTGCAGATCCCTTAATTTTCCCATTGCCAGAACACCTTTGTGAGCAGATGCATTGTCCTGATGAAAGATGATTTTTTTCTTCTGAAAACCGGGTCTTTTTTCGCAAATTTTTTCGTCTAGTCTGGTTTAAAGTTTGGAATTATATTCCCCAGTTATTGTTTTACCCTTTTCAAGATAATTAATAAACAAAATGCTTTTAGCATCCGAAAACACTGAGGCCATGAC
Organism: Typopeltis vanoorti; assembly: GCF_054136105.1. NCBI lineage: Eukaryota > Metazoa > Arthropoda > Arachnida > Uropygi > Thelyphonidae > Typopeltis > Typopeltis vanoorti. The sequence goes on along the minus strand of NC_143552.1, from coordinate 17,115,808 downwards.
CTTTCCTGATGATGGAACTGACTTTGTCTTCTTTGGTGCTGATCAATCAACATCTGTCCACTGTTTTAACTGCTGTATGGATTCTAGTGTGTAATGGTGACTCCAGGTCTCATCCATAGTAATAAATCGACGCACAAAATCAATTTTATTCTTGCAAGTACGGCACCCATTTTGTGCAGAGCATTTTCATTTCCAATTCTTCATGCAAAATATATCCAACACGTTCTTCTGAAATGCCTTTAGTCTCGGCAATTTCACGCACTTTCACTTGCCAGTCATCCAATATCATATCGTGCACTTGAACAACAATAGAAATGAGTGATTTCTGTTGTTGTTACACTTTTTAGGACGTCCTTCACGTGGATCATCTTCACGGCTGGTACGCCCATGTTTATACGTGGCAACCCATTTCTTAATTGTTGAAAATGAAGGAGAGGAGTGCCCATAGACTTTTATGAACTTCGAATGAATTTCTTTTGCCGTTAAACCTTCTTTTATAAGGATTTTTATAAGTGCACAATACTCAGTTTTATCCATTTCAAGGGATACAGACAACAGTTTTGCTTCAGACAGCAGTACAAAACAAACTACTTGATAGAATGACTTGCAATTTCACATGACAGATGTACGAACTTGGAAAAAAAAAAAAAATCATGCCGAGAGTGTTGCCATCTATGGTCGAGGTCAAGAACTTTTCAGACCGCCCTTGTAAATACTTAGATTGCTACTGTTATTTAATCTGGGGTTCATCATCAGTGAGTATTTCTAAATTTGCAGACATTCAAAAGCTCTGCTATAATAATAACTGTTGGTAAATACAACTATTTGTTTTAGTGTGTAAAATTATTTGTGCATTTCAGTTCGTAATTTCAAAGAAAAGAGACCATCTGCATAGGATCTGCCATAACATGGAATCTGTTTTATCCATCACCTTTCTTATCACTGTAATGACTAATTTTTGGTTTATTTTGTAACCACTATTGACAAGATTTATTCCTCAATAAGTTTTGCCATCTTGAAAAGTTGTTTTAAACTGTGATCAGGAAGTACAGCCAAAATCTTGGCTTTCTGCCATGATTTGGTAGTTCTTCCCCATCTCATATTGTATTGAGGAAATCTCTAATCTTGATTTAAGAGTTTTATAGTCCTATTTGAACAGTTCTTTGTCAAAAACCGTCTTCTCTAGAATTTGCTGTTTTCGAAATAATTTACTATATTGCTCAATTCCTCTGTGAAAATATATTCTACAAGATTATTTTTGGATTGTGATGTTGTTATTATTATCATTCAGGCCTCCATGGAGTCAGACTAATTGTGGGAGAATCAAGCTAGAAAACACCATCTATCATACCATGCTTTGAACCCAATGGCCTTTCATGATCTCACCACTCTATCAGGCAATGCATTCCACGGTTCAGCCTCCCTCCATGCAAAGAAACCACTCCTTACCCTCTTGCTCACAACTTCCTTTTGTAACTTCCAGGGAGAGCCCCTTGTCCTTGCTCCTTTACCCATGTTCCACCAAACTCTGCAGTCCACATCCCCTCAGCCGATCCTCATAACTAACATTGTACAGTCCTCAGGACTGTACAATGTATATAATCTTTGTTATCCACCTCTGCACTGTTTCCACGTTTCCAAATTTCAGCACAATAGTCCAAGTGTTTTATACAATGTAATGACAACGCTTTTATCTCTGCAGGTCAGCATCCTTCTCAGTATTGCAGTAATCCTCTGGGTTACCTTCACCAAATTTGCAATATGTTTCCTGAATTTCAGTTTTGATCAATCATCACCCTCCCATGTCCCTTGTCTCCTCTCACCTCCTCCAGTATAGTTGCTCCAACAGAGTATGCAGCCTCCCATCAATTTATCCCAAACTTCAAGACTATATTTAACTGAATTAATCTGATCCCCATTCAGTTGCTCATCTATCCAGTTTATTGAAATCTTCTTGCAGAGCATACCACATCTGCACTATTACTAATAACCTTTCCCAGCTTCACATCATCTGCAAACAACTGAATATCTCCATGCAATCCATTGATGTAGGTTAAACAATACAGGTCCCAATACTTAGCCCTGTTGGACCCCACTTTTGACCTTCTGTTTCCTTGATACCACTCCCTCATACACAACTTTCTAATACCCATCAGATAGCCCATCCTGAATACAGTTCACTAACCTGACATCTAAACCTCGTGTACTGCAACTTATATATCAGTTTATCACATGGTACCATATCAAATGCTTTTGTAAAATCAAAAGAAAAAAAAAGCTGCTATGCTTTTCCCTCATCAACTGGTCTTGTCACTTTATTATAATGCTGTGGGAATGGACAATATATCACCATATGTATTCTTAAGGAATGTGTACAGCAGTTAGCTATGCCTTTGATCTGGTTATTTAATGAAATTGCAGTGGGGAGGGTTCCTAATTAGTGAAAAGAAGGGATAATAGTACCTCTCCACATGCATAGTTCTAGGACAGAAGTTTCCAATTATAGACCAGTCTGTATACGTGGGTGGTCTTAATGGCAACACTATTGGCAAGATTTTTTTTTCAAAGTTGGTACATCTGTCACAGTCATCCATGTGAAATTGCAAGTCATTCTGTCAAGTAGTATTTTTTTATACAACTATCAGAAGCCAAAGTGTTGTCTGTATCTCTTGAAATGGATAAAATTGAGTATTGCACGGTTATAAGGAGTTGTGATAGACTTTATATTGTCTAGCGTTGACCTCACACAGTGAGTCTTGTGACTCCCTGTGGGAGGTTACTTGGAGTTCGAGAAAGTAATAATAAAATATCCTCATTCATTCCACTGTCATAACACATCCTTAAAAATGGTGTCATTTTTCTTTTTTACATAAGCTTTCAAATGGTGCTTATTTTAATAGTCCACAAATGCTTAACCATTCTTCTTCAATGGATTCACTTATTTGTATATTTCTGCTAACATTTGTATTCCATGTAAGCTATAGCTTCATATTGGACTGAATTAATTATACTATTTTCTCATTCTGGTGTTTAACCTCTCATCAGCAATAGACAGAGACGTCGTGAGGAATTTTGGTGCCTATGGCCAAGAAAGAAAATTGCACCATTCTAAAAAAAAAAAAAAAAAAAAACTTTAAAAATCTCAATTTTTGCACCTGTGTAAAATTAGTGCCTATGGCCAGGGCCACGTTTGCCATAGCCCCACTATGCCTCTGCCAATAGATAGACTTACTATGTTCATTATTTCTTTCAGGAGGAAGTAGAAGCTTTGATTACTGTTCTTATCTATTTCCACCATTGTATATACTCCACAGATGTCTGACATGCTGTTTGAAATATAATCATAAATATAACTAATTACTTTTTTCTAGGGTTCTACATGTGATCTGTACTCCTCCTCCTTTTATTCTCTCATTGCTACTTATACAACTGTAAAATTATATATAAATATTAGCTAGTTGTGATTTCAACTGTTTTTTTTTTTTTGTCTCAAAAATCACTGTATATTTATTTATTAAGGTGGGTATAAGGGGCCCATATATATATATATATATATATATATATATATATGGTCCCTGTATGTTCCAAATTAAGTTTTGTGTATTTTTTATTCATAAAAAATACACAAAACACAGTTCAAAGAATGCTTCACACATTGCATGAAGGCTCACACTTTTATGATTTGCTTTATAGAGGCTTTATACATAAACTTGAATCATATCACATAACATATACTCTATATAACGTAATTCTGCAGTTCTTTGGACTTCATCTTCAGAATTGCTCATTAGAAATTTATATAAATGTTTATGAAGTAAATTGTTATGTACATATTTTCTATTAGTGCAGATATTATGCAGCAATTTCAAGAAGTGATAATCATTTCCAAATTTTTCATAATAGAATTAAAATGGTATTTTGCTTTGATGGCTAAATCCCCCCCCCCACACACACACACTGTCACAAACAATTTTTGAAATTTGCCTATTATTTGACCGTTTTCAGTAAATAAGAATGCAATCTACCAATAGTGAAACTAGTGCATGCCACAGATGAGAAATTTTTAAAATAGGACTAATAATATTTTTACTACAAAATGACAGAGTAAAAAATAATGTTGTTATGGCATATTCAAAGAAAGAATTAGATTCTCTGATTGGGCACGGGAATGGAGATGCGAGTTCAATGTTGCAAAATGTAAGGTTTTAAAATTTGGAAAACAAAAAGGGGACGCAGAATTTATGCTTGGTGAGGATATATTGTTGAAGGTGGAGGAAAATAGAAGATCTGGGGGTGTTAGTGGATAAGGATTTGAAATTTAGGGGACTCATAACCAAAATTGTGAAGACAACACAAAGGCTTTTGAGAATAATGCGGAGGATACTGACTTGTAGAAGTAGGGAGATTCTTGTTCCATTGTATTGTATAAGGCTTTGATTAGGCCACACATGGACTATTGTTCCTGCATTTGGTCACCTGGTTTTCAGAAGGATGAAGAGATGTTGGAAAGGGTCCAGAGGCAACTGACTAAGGTAGTTTCTAACCTCTGGAATGTCGAGTATGAGGAAAGATTGAGAAGATGCAACTTACAGAGTCTGGTGGCGAGGAGGAAGAGGGGAAAGTATGATAGAGACCTACAAGTTAGTAAGGGATTGTTATAGGATCAATGCTGGAGAGGTTCTACAGAAAATAGTGGGAGATCAGGGGAGAACCAGGAGTCATCCCTGGAAAATGTATAAAGAGGGTGTGAGTAGTGGAGTGAGAAGCAGGTTTTTTTCATGCAGAGTTGTGAATGATTGCAATGCCTTGCCTGAGAGTGTGGTGTCTGCAGAGAATTTGAGTGTGTTTAAAGCACGGTATGATGAGCTGTGTGTATAATAAAAGGACTTCCTAGATGAGTCTTTGACTCCATGGGGGTCTTGGGTAGTAATAATAATAAATAGAAGTGCAGAAAAATTATTTCATGCTGTTCAGCTTTCTTCCTTCATGTCATAAATATGACTTTTTAAGTATAGACAATAACAGGTAATCTATTTGTAAAAATTTAACTGATTGCTACTCTCTAAAGAACTGAATACTGTGACCCAGAAAGTAAATGAGGTAGTGGTTGGAATAATCAAATTGCAAAGAAATAATATGGATATAGATAAGAGAATAATTATTTCAGATACTCAAATGTGAAATACACACTGCAAAAAATATGAAATTATAACAAAGTAGATATGTATAATTTAGTTATTGTGAGTGGTCATGGTGGTGGGGGAGCATTGATTGGAATACTGTGAAACAAACATAAAAGTTAAATCAATATCTCAGCTAATTTTACTATACATTTAGTAAAATTAGATTTAGTAAAATTTAAGAAAAAGAATTATTATTAGTGAAATGAGCACTCTACAAATAACAATAATAATCTTTTTTTATTTTTCAACTGCAAGTTAATTTGAAATACTACTGAATATAAATTTATGATATTTTTAAAATATCAGAAATTTATTTTCATAAAATTCATGTTCGTATTCATTTTCTTGTTCATAAAATTATTATTGTTGTTATTAAATGACTTCTCCAAGGAGTCCAAAGACTCATCGAGGGAGGGCACCAACTCCACGGCTCTCAGACTCCACCACTTAATCCACAAACTACAGCGAACTGCAACTATCATCATCATCTACAACAATGGCATCTACTGCCCACCACCACTAGTATTTTTTGTCTGTAAATTGTGGATAGACTAATTTTTCTGTATGTGAGAGAAAAACCCAAGTTTCCAGTAGAAAAAAGCCTGCTACCTCTGTATGAGATCAGCTAACTCACCTTCAATTAAAGAAAACAAAAAACCATATAAAGATTCCTCTTGTCATGACGAGAATCAATCTTAGACCTTTTCCAATCGAAGGGCGCAACATTATTATTAGTGAAATTGAGCACTCTACAAATAACAATAATAATCTTTTTTATTTTTCAACTGCAAGTTCATTGGAAATACTTCTGAATATAAATTTATGATATTTTAAAAATATTATAAATTTATTTTCATAAAATTCATATTCATATTCATCTTCATTTTCTTGTTCATAAAATTATTATTATTATTAAGTGACGCTCTTTGGGGGTTACAGGATCCTCCTCTTACGGGACCCTGTAACCCCCCAGAGAGCGCGTCCCCTGGGTGGCGGATAGGGGGGAACCCACTGTGTGTGTGTGTGTGTGTGTGTGTGTGTGTGTGTGTGTGTGTGTGTGTGTGTGTATGGTGAGGTGGTCCGAATATACTGAATAAGGACTCGTGGACCAACAGGGCCATAAGGGGCAATCATCTTGATTGTAAGGGAAGCGGCACTCCCATGGACCCCTAGCTGGATCTATCCTCTCCTTCTACTTTGAGGAAGATCCACTTACTTTAATCTTTCCTATAAGGCCTTATCAGCCAACTCTTCTTATATTATGACCCTTATGCTATTAGAGTACTTGAGGGCCATGGGGGTCTTTTCATTTCTGGCCTTACAACTATGCCCTCTCTATAAATCTTACTATAATTCTTCTATAATCTACTCTTTCCCCTTCAATATACCCAATTCCTCCTATGGGTTTAAATTCGGAAGAAGGCTAGTTCAGAAGCCTTAAGGTAGCAGCCCTACCACTCAACTATTCCATTGTCAGGCTAGTCCCCTGACATGGAGAACATAATCCTACTTGTAAGCTGACAGAAAAAGATAATCGGATTGAATCTATGGGAAACGACCCTGGAATGGAAAAGGGAAAACAAAAATGGAAATGACAAAATATAATACACATAGCAAACTGGAATGTAATAGGAATAGCATATAAAGAAATAGAATTAAACCAGTTATTAAATGAAATTTTAAAATAGCAGTAATCACTGAAACAAAAAAGAAATTAAAAGGAACTATGAGAAATGAAAATTTTAATGTGATATACAGTGGAGTCGACAGAGACCAAAGAGCACAAGCAGGAGTCATGATTTGGATTCATAACTCCCTTTCAAAACAGTTAAAACATTATAAATTATGGAATGAAAGAATAATAGAAGCTAGAATAAAAATAGATAGAGGCTATTTAACAATAATTGGTTTATATGCCCCAGAAGAAGGAAGAGAACAGGATAATATTGAGTTTTATAATCAGCTACAAAACATATATAATAAAATAAATAAAAATGATTACATAATTTTAGCAGGAGACTTAAATGCAAGAATTGGAAACACGAAAATTAATAATAATATAGGAATACATGAAGAACATACTCTAAACAGGAATGGTAAAAAATTGATTGACTTTGTAGTTTATAATAACCTAAAAATAATGAATTCCTTCTATAAACATAAAGACATACATAAATATATTTGGGCAGTAAGAGGATGGAAATCAATATTAGATTACTTCATATTAAATGAAAAGACATCAAAATTTTCACTAGATATTAGAGTTCACAGAGGATATGAAATAAGCTGTGACCACTTCCTTGTTAAAATAAAATTAAGATTACCACCTAAATGGCTACAAGTAACAAGAACAGAAAGAAAAATTGAAACATTTGTTTATAAAACTAGACTATTGAATGACACAAATGTACAATGGCTATATGAACAAAGAATTAACCAATATCTAGATAAAATAAAACAAAATGAAGAAATAGAATTGCTTAATATAAAAACAATACTAAATGCAGCAGCAAATGAAAGCTTAGGAAAGACCAAAAAATTCAATAAAAGGAAAAAACTGAAGATATCGATGATACAACCAAAGAAATAATCAAAATGAAAAAAGAAGCATATCACAAATGGTTAAGCAGTAAAAGATTAGAAGATGAAATAGAATATAAAAGAATAAGAGCCATAGCTAAAAGAGAAGTCAGAAAAAGACATAGAGAATCGTGGAATAAATTTGTTTCTAATTTAGAACATGATTTATATAAAATAACACCCAATGTATATAAGATTTTGAAACACTTAAATGCAGATATCAAAGAAAACAAAATTAAACACTGAATTGAAATTAGAAGAATTTCTAAATTACTACACAGAATTGTGGACAGACAAATATTTTAAAAAAGACAACTGGCAAACAATTAACGAAAATGAAAAGGAAATAACTGAAGAAGAATTAGAAATTAGCCTGAAAGAAACAAGAAACGGAAAATCACCTGGAGAAGATAAGCTAGGTTCAGAACTATATGAATATGCAGGAACAAGAATCAAAGAAAGACTTATTATTTTTTAAAAAATTTTACTCAACTGATATCCCCCCAATAGAATGGAAAAAAGCAATTGTGATTCCTATCTTTAAGAAAGGTAATAGAGATGACCCTATAAACTGTAGAGGTATCAGTATACTAAATTCCTGTCACAAAATATATAGCAGAATCTTAAATAACAAACTAATGAAATATTCCGAAAACTTTATTCTAGAAGTGCAGAATGCATTTAGAAAAGGACGATCATGTATAGACCCGGCCTTTTGCCTAAAATTAATAATAGAGAAAAGAAGAGAATATAATTTAGAAACACATATTGTATTTATTGACTTTGAAAAAGCATTTGACAAAGTTAAAAGAAACATATTATTTAACATATTAAAAGAAAGACAAATACCAAATAATATCCTAAAAGCTTTCACAAGTATGTATGAAAACAATCAAATACAAATAAGATTAAATCACGAGCTATCATATACGAGAGAGAGAGATAAACCAAGGGGTCCGACAGGGATGTCCCCTCTCAACAACTCTTTTTAATATCTACTTAAATGAAATAATAAAATGGAATAAAAATTTACATCAAGGAATTAAACTTTCTCCTAAAGTTAACTTAAACACTCTCCTCTTTGCTGACGACCAAATAATAATTACAAATTCTGAAGATTAACTACAGAAAGCTATTTTAGATCTAAATGAGATAGCCAAAGATTATGGTATGATAATATCAACGGAAAAATCAAAAACTATGGTCTTTAAAGTACAAGATCCAGCAAGAACTAAAATAGTAATAGATAACATGTTAAATGTTATCTATTACTATTAAATGAATTCATCTTAGAACAGATGAATTCATTTAACTACCTAGGATGTACATATGAAAATGAAAAATATATAAACGTAAAAATTGCAATATATTTAAAAATAACAGGTGTAATTAACTCTATATTTAAACGAAACCTAGTTCAAAAACAAACCAGGCTAAAAGTATACAATACATTAACCCTACCAGTCTTAATGTATGGAAGCGAAATCTGGACAATAAAACAAAAAGACAAACAAAGATTAACAACAGCAGAAATGAAGTTTATGAGAAAAACTGCAACGTATACCCTATTTGATCACAAAAGAAACGAAGATATTATGAAAGAATTAAACCAAGAACCAGTAATAGAAAATTTAAAAAATATAAACATAAATGGATGGAACACGTTCAAAGAATGAAAACAGAAAGATTACCAAAACAACCCTTAAAGTACAAGCCATTAGGAAAAAGAAAACCAGAACGTCCTCTTAAACGATTCAACGATGACTTCTAAGGCCGGAACAGGCCATGCTAGGTCTAAATCCTTGATATACATGATGATGATGATGATGATTATTAAATGACTTTTCCAAGGAGTCCAAAGACTCATCGAGAGAGGACACCTACTCCACAGCTCTCAGTCTCCTCCGCTTAATCCACAAACTACAGTGAACTGCAACTACCATCATTGTCATCTACAACAATGGCATCTACGGCCCACCACTACCACTAGTATTTTTTGTCTGTAAATTGTGTGTTTTCACATTCAATTCCAGTGACCACATGTTCTGCTGAAAGCCAAGTTTCACTAATGCCTACAACTTTTGGTGAGATTGCGTTGACTAATGCCAACAATTCTTCCCTTTATACTACCTATCAGGTCTATTGTACCCCATAACTATCATCTTTTCTGCATCATGCCCTGTCTTTATTGCTAAAGCCACTCTCTCTATTGTTCCACCAGCCAAGCACTCTTCAGGCATACCGCTCTCCATACCCTTATTGTTAGATATCGTGAAGAAGAAAAGTGACAATGGGAGGATAGTGTGTGCTGCCTCATTTCGAATGCTTCTTGCATTGGTATAAAAAAATTGCAGATTCCATTTAATTCTTGTACCAGCTTTAAAACTGATGTACATGTCACTACTTTCAGTAGTCCCATGCCGATTTTTATCCACTCTATTCTGCAATTTATTCCGTGAATAAGGATAAAAAAAATATACAATCACTGCTTAAGTTTCTCCCTCTTACACTCCCTGTTACACTCAATCTTTTAAATTTTAGTTTCCCTGCCCAATTACTTCAACTTGTTCAGGAAACAGTAACTTTATCAATCGCTTATGACCTTCCTTGTTCAGATGCAACCCATCTCTTGCATACAGCTGTCTTTTTCCTTCAAACACACTCTAGACCTCTTTTTTTTTTTTTGCACATTCTTGCAATCATATCATTCATTATCATCGTTCGTCTACTTAACTCATAATTGTCTAAATGAGGCGGTACACACACAATCCTCCCATTGTCACTTTTCTTCTTCACGATATCTAACAATGTTCTTAAATCTTTTTCTACCTGATTTATACTACCTCTCAGGTCATTTGTACCCACCATAACTATCATCTTTTCTGCATCATGCCCTCTCTTTATTGCTAAAGCCACTCTCTCTATTGTTCCACCAGCCAAACACTCCTCAGTTATTCCGCTCTCCATAACCTTAATCGTAGAATCACCATATATTTTACCACTCATAACTTCATTCAAGTCCAAACAAGCGTCACTCACGGCCTCGTTTTCTACACTATTCAGCATGACTCTCCTAGTTTCATTACTCAACGCTCTTTTACTTACTCCCTCACTTTCACGACATCTCGTTTTTTCTAGAACTCTTGTGCTTTCATTCTGTTGTCTCCCAATCACTCCAATGCTATTTATTACTCCATACAACATAGTCACCAAAGACTATCCCATACTTATTTCTGTTCCAGTTACTTCAGCTAAAGTAATCTCCATAGTCCTAATTTCTCTATTCAAAACATTTAACTCAGTTTAATTTCCAGAACCTCCTTACTGAGCACTTCCTCTTGCACTTCTGCAAGAGCACTTCCAATTCCTCTTGCAGAAGATGAAGGTCACTTTTCATTTTTATTAACTCTGTCAAAGTTCTTCCGCTCTGGTCCCAATGTCTGCTTCCATTCCTAATCACTCCAGCCTATCACGACACTTTATACATACATTGACGTTTTCATTCTTCTCATTTAGCCAAACAGTCCACAGATCCTTCATATCAATGTATGAAAGTTTTAAGAGTGCATAGCACATCAGCTCTCATCTTAATTGGTACAGTGCAATGAATTATAGAATAACTGAATTTCTTTAATTTATCAATTAAGCGTAACCAAATTTGCATAGAGTGGTGAAATGTGTTTGTTTTAAGACATATTAGAAAACATTAATAAAGAACAATGCTCTATTTGGTTGCTGTATTTTAATTACTCAAAGACGTAAATATGTGAACCTTCATATTATAAGCCATGTGAGAATGGGAAATGTAAAGGAGAGAATAAGTGTGAGTAGCAATACTTTCATTAACTGCAAATGAATTATTAATAATTAACATCTGTGATGTGTGTGTCCTGTAAGTTGCTGGATGGAGTGAATAACATGCTATCCTATAAAGTCAAGACATGAATAAGTGAATTTATGATGGTATAATTAAGAAAAAAAACTTATGAGGAGAAGGAAAGAGGTTTTTTGCAAATTATAAATAACTAACCAATAATAAACAGCCACTAATACATTTAGTAGTTCAGTTAAAAACTATGGAGAGAAGCTAATCCAATGAACTAATAATGTTGATTAGGTAATTCATTTAGACATAGCAGGAAATACATGTGGTTTGATGGAGCAACAAATCATCTCATAAAATTTGTTGTGATTGTTATGTGTAATTTTCGGGTTTATGTATATTTCACATTGTTTTCTAAGAAATTTCTTTTGTTTATTCTGACTCAGTATACATTTTACGCAATAACAGGATACATAATATCCGATCATTATCAAAATTATCCACACTTTCGGGAATTCTGCAATCATTAGTTTTATTTAGTGTCAGTGGCTCTTCTGTCTTATCAATAACAGACTTCTCACAACTTCGTATAATACACAGAAGTATTCATTTTTATTCAGGAATAGATAAATTTTTACTACATCTGTTGTTTCCGAAGACTAGAATAAAAATGTCTCTATACCATTAAAAAACTTTCTGACCTCAACAGCTGATATACTGCACAAGCAAGAAAAACAAGTAGCTTTGTTTATAATAAATTTAGTTTAATCCTTTATCCAAGTGTGAGCAAACAAAGTTTGCGCCTGAAAGTATCTTCAGGACTGGGTTAAGGTGGTACACACCAGGGCAACTCATTGCAAAGGTGGAGCAAGCTACTGAGATAGGAATGTTGGTAGCTTGCTCCACCTTTGCAATGAGTTGCCCTGGTGTGTACCACCTTAACCCAGTCCTGAAGATACTTTCAGGCGCAAACTTTGTTTGCTCACACTTGGATAAAGGATTAAACTAAATTTATTATACTCTAACCAAGTGAAAAATAAACTTTCAAGTAGCTTTGTTTATCGCTAAATACAGTAAAACAGACATTTAACATCTGTGTACTATATTTAAGACAATTAGTGCAATTAGAGACAACTCGAACAACAAACTTAATGGAAAAACGCTCCACTCCCACAGATTATGCTGCATGCATGCAAACAGAACAGATTTATTGTAGCAGTTGACATAGCAGCTGACTAAACGCATTCGTGCTAACATATCCACTTTCAAATTTTCTGTTCCAGAAAATATGTGTAACAGCTGTTTATAATACAGCCATTGGATACAGAAAGCGCTCAATTTATGAAAAGCAAATGAATATATATATAACTTGAAATCAGTTTGAATTGCATTTGAGATTCCGATGATCGACAACCACGTGTTTCCTGAGCATTTGAAGATCACTTGTGACCGTTTCCACCTCGAATATAAGCTCCAACTGTGGGACGAAGACCTTATATTCGAGGTGGAAACGGTCACAAGTGGTCTTCAAATGCTCAGGAAACATGTGGTTGTCGATCATCGGATATTTGAATGCATTTTCCGTCTCCATCAGGAGATGCGTTAAATATTTGCTGTCCATTAGATGTATGGAGCTTGCTTATAATGGACAATATTTTGAACATTATTGTTTTGCATACTAATCAAAACATTTGATCTGTTGCGAATAATGTAAACAATACATTTTGAATTAATATTTTTATTAAATAAATCATGTAAATAAAAAAATCATGCATTTATACCATTTTTTTACCTTTTTATGATTGTTGTAAAATTAACAACTTTCAATTGCAAAAATAATTATTGTAATTTAAAGATACGATTTTGTCATTAATGTATATATATTTACCTATAAAACTAAAAAAAAAAGAGTTTTTGGTATATTACAAGCAGAGAGATGAATTTTTAAAATTTTTCAGGTTTTTTCGCACTTTTCCGATGCTTATTTGTTTAAACAATTATTTAAATAATGTTTTTGCTATTGTTATTGATTGTATCATGTTTTGGAATCTGTGAACGCCAGCTTAATTATTCAATAGAGACATCATTTAATAAGCCCCGGACACAAAAGTCACACTGACATGGTTTACGTTGATCGAAAACAGTGACATGGATGGACTGAGGACTAAATGTGGTCATGGAGCACATGTAAAAATTCTATGTAATTTTCTTGATTAGCTGAATCTTCAAACTTATCATGACCTCTCAAAAGAAGTTTTTGCTTAGCCAATTAGCATACAGCAAGTTTTTAAAAATGTCTCTATTTTTCTCTATGTTCATTATGATGGGTAACTTCAGTTTTCCTTTGTTTGTCAATTCTTTGTTTTCAAACATCCTAAGATTTTAAAATGACTGAACATGTGACTGTTAAATTATTAAGGTCAGAATATCCTTGCTTATTCCAAATGCCTTTCTCTCCAAATAATAAGAAACAAGGCCAACAAAAAAGTATTGACTGCACTTCATATCCAGTTAACCATTCTACTGCATGGCATTGTAAAATAGAGAAGTGTCTCATGTACTCAGTTTTTGTATCTTTGTGCTTGTTCAGTAAATTTGCAAGAGGAGGACGAGCCTTACCTCCTTTGACTACAGTTATACAATCTGAAAAAGTTATGGCAGAAAACAGGATATTCGTTAGATTAACATTTTCCTCATTGTACTTATGGGCAAAAAAGGTATAAATTTATGGAAAATTATGTATTAAAAACCTACCATGTCACTTTACACTTCATGCACACAGAACATATGAAACTCAGAAAACAAAAACAGTAGCTCATGACAAATGTCAACATCTAGTTGGATTGGTTGATACAATAACCAATCAACAGCCACTGATTTCTAGGTGCCATTGCTTCATCCTCACCCTGCCTCACCTTTTGGGTGGTTTTAAAACCACTGAAATGCTAAGAATTTAACCCATTGTGCCATCTGTATGTCTGATCAAAGGGCTCTGAGGCGTATGTCTTTAGAACATACGCTCGGGCTATTCATGCAAATGTGATGCAATGTTTACATGTCGAAAAGTGTCCTTTTCATGAAGCATTAGTATATTGTGTTTAATTTTAATAATCATGCGAAACCAGCAAACAATTTAGGAGTCTTTAATGGAAATAAATGCAAAAATATAATATCACTAATTTCCGAATGTTGGACGATCCAAAACTTACAAATTAAGCCACGCCTCCGGCCATTTAGCGACAACAAATGCCCAAATTTGGCAGACACATCTTGCAGCCTTGACATAGCCCTACAGTCATTCCCACAAAGTTCCGACGATGGTCAGACAATGACCGAAACGGTCCACACCCCGTAAACCCTTGCCCCAGTTTCCACATAAGGATACCCTTCCCCTTCTTTTCCCCCCCCTCTCCCCACAACAAAATAATATATATATATATATTTATATATATATTATTAATAGAAACCCGGGTTCCCAAACTTATTTCCCGTGTCCCAAGTACATCCCCATGTTCTTTCCCTCTCTTCCCCCCCCCCCTTTCCACAAGTGCTTGGATTTAGAAGGCATCTTTAAACCAAAATCAAGGTATATACATAATTTTTCAACATTTTTTATTCTGCCATAATTTCCTTCTACACTCGCCCGTAATGTCCTAAATTATATATATATACAGGGTGTTCGGGATAAATTTGACATATTTATAATTAATTATATTTTTCCGTAAGTTACATGTATTAACACACACTTCTCTTCATTTAAAAGTTTGGACCCTTCTTCATTCATATACAAGATGTCAGAAAGGATGGATAGCTGGAACCCACCTGAATCATGGAAGAGAATAACTTGTATCATGATGATTCGTGCCCGCCATCAAAATAAGGATATTACGACTGCTGCCCAATGCTCCCTGAATACAGTAAAAACAATCAGGCATGAACTAGAGACTTGCAATGGTGACTACGAGGATGTAGCAAGAAGAAAGATCCCTAGCAGACGATCTGATTGCGTTCGTACAGCAGAATTCCTCGCAAATCTGCAGGAACAGGTGTTGAAGAACCCTGGCATTGGAATTCGGGCTTTGTTCGTGGAGTTGCTAACTGTAGTCAAGCCCTGGATAACAAGGGTAGCCAATGGTAGGCCGTATGTATGGCAGCAGGATTCGGCCCCTTGCCACACCTCTGGGAAAAGTCAAAAATGGTTGTCTGAAAATTTCTACGACTTCACCAGTCCAAATGTTTGGCCTCCAAACTCCCCAGACCTTAACCCCATGGATTATTTTGTATGGGGCGCAGTTGAAAAAGACACCAATCGCACTTCCAGTAATACAAAAGCCCAGTTAATGGATAAAATTAAAACAGTTTTTGCGGCCCTTCCCAGGGAGACTGTAGCATCAGCTTGTTTGAGGTTCCGAAGCAGAATTGAAGCTGTGATCGATGCTAATGGTGGTTATTTTGAGTAAATCTTGTTGATAGTATTGTAATTAACTCTGCCTGTAATGTTTTTTTGTCAATTCATTAAATTTAATAGATACAAAGAAGATTTTCTTTTTCCTTACGAAACTGTCAAATTTATCCCGAACACCCTGTATATACCCCCTTTTGAGTTATGTTAGTCAATGTATTAAATATAAGGGACACTCCTAAACAAAAACAGGCTAAAATAGCCGTTAATTATATTAATAGTGTTTTAGAGGAGTAGCATGGGAATTTCCCAGAAATTATACTTAATATAATATCAGTGATATTGATATTCCATGAATGTGCACCACACACATCTAGCACACCCAGAATATTTGCCCTTGCTGTATATGATCTCTCACTAATTTCTAAAAAATCTTAAACTAGTCTATAGTTTGACACTTCCATTCTACCACCACCCTTATGGAAAGACAATTCCTTATCCTCTTTACACTCATTGGCAACTTTCCATAGCCAGTATCTCATTAAAAGGACAAGTCGATGGAACTATTAGGCTTTTACCACATTCTCTCAAAACATGTGGAGAAATACCATGTGTGCTTTCAGAGAATATGGTCATTCTCTGAAATATTTTTCTTAAGTATTTGAAATACCCTCTCCTGATGCACTTCTAAACCTTAAACCCTCTCCATCCACCTAGTAATAAAACTTTTTTTTCTTGAATTAAATAATATAATCATTAATTAATTCAACTATGTCTTCTGCATCAGTCACTCGACTCCCTTTTCTAACAGTCATTTCTTTTTCTATTGACCACATGGTGAAAGAATTCCTTCAGATTTTCTGTGGATGTCAGGGTTAATCTCAGTGGCATCATGTGTCCATTTCATTTGAGTGTGCTGTTGTGTCAAAGTACTGCTCTTACTGGACTAAGGTTGGAGGATGCAGTTAGAATGACAGAAGACAAATGAAGACTAATCCATTGGGTTACAAGTCCTCGGCTATGGGGGAGATTGATTGATGGAGAGAGAAAGATCAGAAGTAATACTTTCCTTCCTATCCTATCAAAATATGCTATACCTTTCTACTTCTTTTTCTGTTAAAATGTCATTCTCCATCAACTATGTTTCACTAATCCCAATAATCTTTGTACTGGCTGAGGCTACTCAGTTCAACTAATTCATCTCCTTTACTCATAGCATTTGTATAAACAAACATCACAGGATTTGTCATTAGTTTTAGTTTTACCTATTGTTATTTCTTCCAGACTTGAATAATAAATTGAGTTTAATCCTTTATCCAAGTGTGAGCAAACAAAGTTTGCACCTGAAGTATCTTCAGGACTGAGGCAACTCATGGTAAAGGTGGACCAAGCTCTCATCACTAATTGTCTTAGTATCTCCTGTAATGCAAAGCACATCTTGCAGACATGTATAATGCTATGCATTAAGGGAAAGGCCAATACCCAGACCTGTTTCAACCTTTATTGAATGTTCAAGTACAGGTCACACTCCAAATCCTCAGCATTGTTCCCCTCAGTAACAGGCTTACCCTGTCACTGAGAAGAACTCTCAGAACTGGTTGGTTCTACACAGTGGCAGGTTCACCCTGCCACCGACCAGAGCTGCTCATTTGCTCATATCTCATCTGAGGGATAACAGCAACAGCCGTGCCTCAGTTAACTTCACGGGTTACAGCATTGCCATTCGTTACCCCCACCACCACCTAGGACCTGGGTGACAGCAACAACTGAGCCTCAGTTAAAACTTAATGGGCTACAGCATTGCCATTTCATCACCCAAGCTTCCAACTGGTTTCGACCTTTGTTGAGGTCTTATCAGTAGGAGCCAGACCCAGAGGTGATAATACTAACGTGGAAGCAATGAAGAAGTCATCTTTACCTGCATGAGTTGCCGAAAGGTGTCTCACCTTATTACTAAATTACTCTGGATTTAGAGAAAGATGTTGAAAGTTTTTTTCTCCCCTTGGTTAGACTATAATAAATTTAGTTTAATCCTTTATCCAAGTGTAAGTAAACAAAATTTGTGCCTGAAGTATACCACCTTTACCACTGAGGCAACTCGTGGTAAAGGTGGGCCAAGCTCTCATCACTCCTTGTCTCAGTATCTCCCATAATGCAAAGCACATCTCCTTGCAGACATGTATAATGCTATGCATTAAGGGAAGGGCCACTACCTGGACCAGTTTTGACCTTTATTGAATGTTCAAGTACAGGTCAAACTCCAAAACCTCAGCATTGTTCCCCTCAGTAACAGGCTTACCCTGCCACTGAGAAGAACTCTCAGAACCGGTTGGCTCTACACAGTGGCAGGTTCACCCCACCACTGAGCAGAGCCGCTCATATCTCATCTGAGGGGCAACAGCCGTGCCTCAGTTAACTTCACAGGCTACAGCATTGCCATTCATTACCCCCACCACCACCCAGGACCTGGGCGACAGCAACAGCTGAGTCTCAGTTAAAACTTCATGGGCTACAGCATTGCCATTCATCACCAAAGCTTCCAACCGGTTTCGACCTTTATTGAGGTCTCATCAGTGGGAGCCAGACCCAGAGGTGGTGATACTAAGGTGGAAGCAATTGAGAGGTAATTTTTACCTATATGAGTTCCCGAAATGTGTCTCACCTTATTATTAAATTACTCTGGATTTAGAGAAAGATGTTGGAAGTTTTTTTTTTCCCACTTGGTAAGACTATAATAAATTTAGTTTAATCCTTTATCCAAGTGTAAGTAAACAAAGTTTGTCCCTGAAGTATCTTCAGGGCCGAGGCAACTCGTGGTAAAGGTGGACCAAGCTCTCATCTCTGTTTGCCTTAGTATCTCCCATAATGCAAAGCACATCTCCTATGACTTCTCCATTGCTTCCACCTTAGTATCACCACCTCTGGGTCTGGCTCCGACTTACGAGACTTCAATAAAGGTCGAAACCGGTCTGGGTAATGGCCCTTTCCTTAATGCATAGCATTATACATGTCTGCAAGGAGATGTGCTTTGCATTATGGAAGATACTAAGACAAGTAGTGATGTGAGCTTGGTCCATCTTTACCATGAGTTGCCTGTCTTGAAGATACTTCAGGTGCAAACTTTGTTTGCTTATACTTGGATAAAGGATTAAACTAAATTTATTATATTCTAACCAAGTGGAGAAAAAAACTTCCAACATCTTTCTCTAAATCCAGAGTAATTTAATAATATGATAACTAATAATTAAGGAATTGACAGCGTACACTAGAAATATAAATTAAATAAACTTTAATATATGCTTTCCGATATTTCGGCAAACGTCACGTTGCCATCTTCATGGGAACTTAATACAAAGACACGTGCACACAAGTACTACATAACAGCAAATGAGAACTGAAGCTAGGAAGCTAATGTTTTCCTAAAGTCCTGATGGTGCCCCCTGGCGGGCTATATTGGTAGTTCTTGGCCTTTGGGCTGAAGTTCTTCTGATAAATGTTTCCCAAATTTAGGGCATTCTCATGCATCCAAATTTGTTGAGGTTTGGCATGTTCCTAAGGGCTGAGGCTGATTCCATGAATAGTCTTTCATATTTGAACTTGCTGCGGTGTATTACTGTGGCTTTCTTCCATCTTATTCTGTGGCGAGCATCCAGAGCGTGATCTGCAAGCCCAGAGTGGCTGTACTGTGAAATCAGATGTAATCCTTGTGTTCTGAGATTCTGATATTTGCTGTCCTGCCTGTTTGGCCAAAGTAGGACAGTTTACAGCTGCAAGGGACCTGGTATACACCAGGTAGGTCTAGGGGGAGTGGTTGGTCTTTAGTGGAGCAGATAAGGGATGCCAATTTTCTCTGTGGTCTGTAACAAGTGGTCAAGTCATGTTTTTTTAAGATTTTGTTGATTTTTTCCGAGGTGCCTCAGACGTAGGAAATGGTGATGGATTTAGAGTAATCTTTTTTGTGAAAGGGGGGGGAGGTGGGTTGTGGATAACTGGTTTAAGTATTTTTTGGATTCTTTTTTTTTGGGGGGGGTAGCCATTGGCTGAGAAAGTGTCATTAGTTCAGTGGTTAGGGCTTGATTATTTGAACAGATTATTTTTGCCCTGTTAAATAGTGTCTTAATAACTCCATATTATTGTGAGGGGGGGGGGGGGGGGTAATGGGATTGTTGGTGAATGTATCTGCCTGTATTGGTGGGTTTTCTATAAACTGAGAAAACCAAGGTTCCATTAGGTTGGCGGGTGACTAGTGTATCTAGGAAGGGGAGGTTATTGTTTTCCTCTTTTTCCAGGGTGAACTTGATTCTAGGGTGTTGGTTGTTTAAATGTGTTAGGAAGGAGAGGAGTGAATCCGGGCCATGTGGCCAAATAGCGAACACATCATCAACGTAGCGAAGCCATATGGTAGGTTTTTGTGGGGCTGAGTTTAAGGCTTTCTCTTCAAAAGTCTGCA
Source organism: Typopeltis vanoorti (assembly GCF_054136105.1). Taxonomy (NCBI): domain Eukaryota; kingdom Metazoa; phylum Arthropoda; class Arachnida; order Uropygi; family Thelyphonidae; genus Typopeltis; species Typopeltis vanoorti. The sequence continues at coordinate 17,095,370 of NC_143552.1, read as the reverse complement.
TAAAGAAGTTGGAGACCCTCCCTTGCATATATGGGCTCCCAAAAATACAAAAATGTGAAAGGAATGATGTATACTTTGTTGATCTGTGGTCTCTGTTTGACAGAAAGAAGGATTTGTACAATGCGGATGGACTGCATCTGAATGTATTTAGTATTAGGTGTCTGGAGAAAGAGTTTTGTTCACCAACCATGCTGACATGCAAATTCAGGGAAATTTAAGCAATTAGGGTGGAAGCAAATGAGTTTGTGTGAAGGCACCCGTGAATCGAGTGAGTTTGCTAGTCTCTCAAGCAAAAATATTGAATAGGGTAGTCAATTCAGAAAGTAAAGGTGTATGTGTGTGTGTGTGCGTGGTGGTGGTGGGGGGGAATAAAGGGATGTTGCCATTTCTATATACTAATGACGGAAGTATCAGGAACAAGATGGAGGAGTTTTTGGCATTGGTTAGTGCAACCTTGCCAGAAGTTATAGGCATTTGTGAAACTTCGCTAACAGCAGATGATGTAGTTACAGGGATTGAATGTAAAGGGTTTAGTATTTTCAGAGAAGATAGGATGGGGGTGGAGTACTGCTTTGGTTGCAATTCATCTGCTAATGATAGCAGATGAATTGCAACCAAAAAGAATAGGAGATAGGCAAGAGGGTGGCTGTTCATTTGAAGCAATCTGGTGTGAAATTAAGACCAGTAAGACGAAATGTACGATTATTGTTGTTATAGGCCACAGAGTTCCACAGATGATCTGGAAGACGTGCATCGCCAAATTAGTACAATGAGTACTAATTTGTACACTGAGTCGAGTGATTATTATGGGAGACTTGATATATGGAGATATATAGAGATATAGAATTTATACACTGCTGAGAGATAATTACTTAAGACAGCATGTGATGGAAAGTATTGGACCTGGTCATAGGATCAGAAGAGCTATCCATAACCAAGATGACAACATTTCCTCCATGACCATGCAATCTTGATTTGGGAGATTGTAAAACATGAGGAATATTCTATCAAGAAGGGGTATATGTGGAACTACAAGGCAAGTGATTATGACATGCTTAGGAAGAGGCTTAAATCTGTACTATGGGATAGAACACTGCAGGATAAGGATGTTAGTAGTGCATGGGATATAGTTAAAGGTCATCTACAAGAAGCAGTATTAAATTGTATGCCTAGGGTAATAAGGATTTATCAGATAGGAGTTAGATGAATGAGTTATATCATTAAACATGAGCTGCTGAAGAAGAAAATGCTGTGGAGGGTATATAAAGAGAAAGGTGACAGCAAACTCATGAACAGTACAAGGCTCACGGAAGAAAGGTGACCAGCCTGGCAAGTAAGGCAAAACCAGATTATTAGAAGAATTTAGCCGAGCAGCCCAAGGAAATCTCAAAGAGTTCTATCATTATGTGGCAAGTAAGAGGAAAAATGGCTGTGAAAGATTAACCTTAATGAGTGTGTTCACATGGAAACAGAAGCAGATAAAATAGTCACTGAGTGACCACTTTTCAAGCATACCTTCCTAGCGAGGTTAGAGGTTACTGCTTTAACCTATGTGACAGACACTAATGTGTGAACAGAGGTGGATGAATTGGAGGTCCTTACGATGTTGCAGAATTTCAATGTAAATACAGCTGTAGGATTAGATATGGATATCAGCTAAGATTTTGCAAGAATGTGCAAGGGAACTGGCAGTACCTTTGACTAAGCCGTTTATTTTAAGTCTCATCTCTGGTAGAGTTCCAAGGGGACAAGAGGACAAAATTGTTCCTTTGTGTAATGGAGGTTCTAAGATTACAGTAGCAAATTATAGACCAATCAGAATCTCAGGCATGGGGGTCAGAGTACTAGAAAAATTAGTAAAAAATAGAATTCAAGAATGGATAGATAAAAATATGATATTGTGTTGAGGGTCAACATGACTTTGTGAAGGGTCGGTCATGCCTTAATAATTTACTAACTTTTTATAATAGAGTACAGCTGAGTTGGATAAAGGAAATGGCTACACGGTGATTTTGCTGGATTTTGCAAAGCCATTTGGTAGAATACCACATGGGACACTGTTACATAAATTAGAGCAACTTAGATGAATATGACACTGGTTAAGTGGATAAGAGTGTGGCTGCTGGACAGATATCAAAAAGTGGTATCTTGAGGGACAGAATTGAGGTGAAAACAGGTGACCAGTGGTGTGCCACAAGGTTCAGTGCTGGGACCATTGCTGTTTAATTTGTACATAAATGATATAGGAAATAACGTCAAAGGAAATATTCAGTTGTTGCTGATGATGCAAAATTAGGTAGAGTAATAGTTAATCACGGCGATGTGGAGAGCTTTCAGGACGATTTAAATAGGCTGTCACTATGGGCAAAAGTTAATTCATGTCAGCGTAATGTCAAGAAATATGACAGTTATGCATTTTGGGATATATAGATTACAAGCTGTGTATCACATTGTTGGCGCTGTACTCAGGAAATAGCTGATGTTAGCGATTTAAGGGTGATGTTAGATAGAGCATTAAAGTTTAGAGGACATATTGCTAAGGTTGCCTATAAGATTATTTGGCTGGTGAAGAACACATTAATAAGTACAGATAAGGAAGTTGTGATTCCTCTTTATAAGGCCTTGATAGGTCTCAATGGTGTACTCGGGATTTAATTTTGGGGGGATGAGCTCTCAAGATTTAATCTTTTTTCCTTTTTCTTTTTTTTGGGGGGAGGGGGCAGGCTTAAGATAAACGAGTGACTAAGATAGTGAGTGGCCTGTGAGTTCCCTATGAGGATAGATTGAAGATGTTGCAGAAGTTGGTTGATAGGAGAAAAAGAGTGGATATGATAGAAACATTTAAGTTGCTTAGGATTTTATAGGATAGCTGCAGGGGAAATGTTTCAGCACTTGACTAGAGGGACCAGAACAAGGGGCCATCCCTGGAATTTGAATAAAGGTGTGGTCAGTAGGGGTGTGAGAACTACATTTTTTTCTTGGAGAGTGGTGAATGAGAGGAATGGGTTGCCAGAGTCAGTTGTCAGTGCTTTGTCTGTTAATGAGTTCGAAGAGAGGTATGATAGATTGTGTGGATAGATTGGGTCTCCCATGATGAGTCTTAGGACTCCATGGAGGTGCCCATATAATAATAATAATATGCTAGCAGCTGTAAGATTATATCACCATTTTCTCTATATGATGAAACAGTCATTTATTCTGCTATGACTCAGCAACCAGTGTGTTTTTTGTGAAAACAGGATGTAGCATACGAAGATTAGTTTGGCAGTTGGTTAGGAGATGTTGTGATTGGCATATCTCAACCACATATATATCCCTATACCTCTCACATATGTTCTTCTTCTTCCCCTTCTCATTTCTGAAAATGTGAGAGGTCGATATGTATTTTTTTGTCTCTTCCTTGAAATATCTGTTTTCTCTGACTGTACTGTTACATTCTAATCACTCACACACATATATCCTTTTGTTCCTGATATTTCTGGAATAGAAGTCATAACAGTCAAATTTGTTGCTTATCAATATACATATATTGCTTGTTGTCTTCCCTTCATAGTCACTTTTTTAATCATGCTTGTATTACATCCACTCACTTCAACATTGTCTGCTCGTTAATTGTCATCTTTCCTTCCTATTATTTCTTATTTCCCCGATTCTGTTGTATTAATGATCAACAGTGTCTACAAAAAATGCCTCATCATAAGCCCATTCAAGTGCCATTTGGTGTATGTATGTGCAAGAATCGTAAAAGCTTTTTCAGTTGAAGGTGAGCTAGTAGGTCTCATGCATAGGTGTTAAAGTTTTATTCTTTAAGAATTTGAGTTTTTCATTCAGGCATCTAGCCTATCAGCTAGATGCCTGAAGGGGGCTTTGAAAAACTACCTTTTTTGGTGTAGAGCAAGGTGTCTGGATAATCTAACCCTCAGCTCCCTGTTCTCTAGTTCTGATACCAAGGTATACTATCAGCTTATAGCCTTTTATAGGATTTACATTTAACAAAGAGAGCGAGAGAGAAAGAGAGTTACTGGCTACATATTCTTAGTGGCTTTTAGTAAAGCCATTCAAGTGCAAGTGTTTCTTCAGATATAACTCCTTTCTTCTCGCTTTCTTTCTTCCTTCATCATAATGACTGACTCCTGTTATACAGCAACAACAGATTAAATCTATTACTTTTCTTTTTCAGTTCTTCGCGATTTTTTCAAATCTTCTCTCATTCCATACTTATTATAATCTAAATTATAGTTGGTGGATTAAGTAGCGGAGATGGAGAGTTCTAAAGTTGATGCCCTCCCTTGATGAGTCTTTGGATTCCTTTGAGGTGTTACATAAAAATTATAATACTATTATTATTATTTATATGGTCACTCCATGGAGTCAAAAGACTCATCATGGGGGAGGGGGGGGTGCAGACCCATTCTATCCATTAACACAATACCTATTATATGTCTTCTTAAGCGTATTCATTATTGGGGTGTCAACAACCACTTCTGGCAATTCATTTCACTCATTCACCACTCCAAGAAAAGAACCTAGTCAGCTTCCAAGTGTGACCCTGTGTTTTCCCCCCTTACTCCCCGTGTATTGAAAAATTTCTTGTGTTAATCTTATAGTATCTCTTTAGTAACTTATATGTTTCTATCATATCCCCTTTCCTCCACCTGTCAGCTAAATTTTACAACTCACACACCTTCAATCTATCCTCATAGGGAGCATTCCGCAAATCTGTCACCAGCTTGGTCACTCAATCTCTGAATCCTATCCACCATCTCCCAATCCATAATAACCTCCCTTTCTTTACTTGTCAGTGTGCTCTTCAGCATCCAAGTAATCCTCTGAGCTATTCTGCCAACTCTTGTAATATGTCCTCTGAATTTCAAATCTCTTAACCATCATCCCTAGATCCCTAGCCTCATCAATTTCCTGTAAACCAGTGTCATCAATATGATATGAAGTGTGTAATCTTTTCATACCTTACATTTTACAACATTGAATTGACAACCATTGTCCTTTGCCCACACTGCCAATTTATTTAAATCATTTTGTAAGATATCTACATCGCTTTTATCAACTATTGCCTTCCCTAGTTTTGCATCATTGGCAAACAACTGAATGCCCTTTCAAATCTTTTGCTATATCATTAATATACAAATTAAAGAGTAATGGTCATCCTAGTACATAGCTCTGTGCACTCTACCAGTCACTCTCATTTGTCCTGTCTCCACTCCACCATATACCACCCTCTAGTGTCTGTCTATCAGTCACCACTCCCATCCATGCCATCAGCCTGATATCCATTTCCATTTGCTCCAATATATGTAATAGTTTTCCATGTGGTATTATGTCAGATGCCTTTGCAAAGTTCAGCAGTATCATGGCATAGCCATTTTCTTTATCCAATTCTACCGTCACCTTATTATAAAATGCGAATAAATTACCGAGGCAGGACCTATCTTTTGCAAAGCATGCTGCCCCTCCCCCCCTATAAAGTATCATTCCTATCCACTCATTCCTAAATTTTACTTTTAACCAACTTTCCAGTATTTTAACCACTGCTACAGATATACTAATTGGTCTGTAATTTGTTACGTCTATATTGGAGTCACCTTTATGTAATGGAACTATTTTTTTTGGGGGGGGGTGCCTTGGAACCTTTCCAAAGCTGAGACTTATATTAAACAACTTCATCAGGGGCACTGCCAGTTCACTTGCACATTCTCGTAGCACATAGGCAGACGTACCATCCAGGCGCACTGCTGTATTCACATTGATGTATTTCAATATACTGAGTACCATCAATTCATCTACCTTAATGCTCACACATCTCTGTCACCTCAGTAACTGCAAAGTCAACACCTGGATGATGTACCCTTGCAAAGTGATCACTTAGTTACTGAACTATTTCTTCTGCTTCTGTTGCTTTTCTACCATTACCACTGAGTAAAGTTATCTTTCCATAATCATTCTTTCTCTTAATTGCTACATAGTGAAAAAAACTCTTTTGGACTTATTTTGGCCTTCTTAGCTGATTTTCTCTTGAAATCTGAATTAGCCTGCCTTACCATTCTAGTTACCCTTCTTGCTTGTGCTTTATACTACTTATGGGCATGCTGATCACCTTGTTGTTTATATTCCTTCCACAATGTTTTCTTTTTTTGCAGCTCCTGCTTTATATTGCTAATCATCCTCCTGACCATGGATATACACTCTGATACTGCCTCACTCAAACAATTCTTGACTACTCCCATGCACAAATAACATTCATTCCATGCAGTTTCTTAGCACTGCTCCAAGTTTCCTCCTAAGTTTGTCATAATCACCAGCTTTGTAGTTTTGTTTCTAGTTCCATAAACGTTTCTGACTGAAATTTTCACATGTTGAGCAACCTTCCATGACAAGACTGGTCACTTTCCATGATCAGAAGTAGAGTTGTTATTGCAGTTATAGATCTTCCGATGCTATTACCAGATCCAACACACTTAAAACCCTTGTCCCTTCCATCATGTGCTGTTTTGGGTAATTATCCTTTAGTAACTGTATAAATTCCATTTCCATTTTGTCATGTGCCCTTTTCTCCTTCCAATCTATATCACCATAGTTGAAGCCATGACTGTGTATTTCTATAGTGTGCTAATCTGCTGATACATGTTGTCCACATTTTCTTCTGGACCACCAGGTCTGTATTATTATTATTATTATTTTATGGAATCTCAATGGAGTCTGGAGACTTATGTGGGAGACCAAATTGACCATTATATACACAAATCCTATCATAACTCTCCTTGAATTCATTCACTGTCAGGGAACTCACAACCAATTCTGGTAATCCATTCCACTCCCTAACCACTCTCCATGCAAAAAATCTGGTCTGCACACCCCTACTAGCCACTCTTACACAACTTCCATGAATGGTCCCTATTTCACTGATTATTTGTCATATATTGAAAAATTTCACTTGCATCAATTTTATAAAACCCTTTTAAAATCTTAAAAGTTTCTATCATATCCCCTCTTTTCTGTCTAACGTCTAATTTTTGTAACCCAGAAACTGTCAACCTATCCTCATTAGGAGTATTCAACAGACTCATCACTATTTTGGTTACTCGTTTCTGAATCCTCTCTCCCACCCCCTGGTCCCCCAAGAAACCCAGGTGACCAAATCTGTGCACAGTAGTCAATATGTTTCCGAATCCAGCAGCACCCAACAATATATTTTGTCCTGTTGGCCTTTATCTCACACCTGACAGCCTCAAAGTAACCATTTCCATCAGAACTACAATCTTCTTTAACTTCTGTTTTTATTGGTTGAAGTTTTTCAGCTTTCAGTAATAATACCCCTCCTCCTGACCTTTTTTTTCTATCTTCTCTGAAAATAAAATATGCATTACATTCTGTCTCTGTAACTACATCATTCTCTGACAACCGGATCTCACTGATGTCAATAATATTTGGCCAAGTTGAGCTGACCAATGCTAAAACCTCCTCTCTTTTATTTCTGATACTTTGGGTAATGTACATGCATTTCAACATTCCTTTGGGCCCATAGTTACAATTACATATTGTCATTACCCACCCATTCAGATTCCATACCTGAGAAACTTCATCCAGCTCTTCCTAATCATTCCTGCACTGATCCATCCCATGAGTGGCTAGACACATGCTCGACCCCCCCCCCCCCCCAATATCTCTAGTTTCCCTTGTTTTGCACTTCCAAACTCTCACTGAACAACACTTTCTCCAAGCACCTAACTCCAAACCATTTAAGTGCAGTCCATCAAGCATATACAGGTCCTTACATCCATCAAATTCACTGCACAATCTTCTCGGACTTATTGGCAATCATGTCCCCCTTCTTCTCAGTTCTATCCTGTCATATTGAGGCAGCAGACTCACAATCTTTACTTTCTTACTCTTCCTTTTTGCTTCTTCTAACAACTCTTTCATATCTTCTCTCACTGCATATTACTCACATTTCAAATCATTTGTGCCTGCCAAAACAATTAATCCACCCACTTCTTTCTTCTGCAAACTTAAAGCTTCACTAACATCCTTTATCTTTGCACCTATTTATCTCCCCATCCCAGCAATCTCCCTTCAAATACCATCAGTCACAACCTGAATCATAATGTTCACAAAACACTATTTCATCATAAGTTCATCAGCTGAATTTTTAGGTGGCTACTGAGAATATTCTACTGTTGGCTACTAGTTTTTAGCTTTTATTATTTTCAATTCATTCTCAATCAGAGTTAATTCTTTCTTTTGCTATATTTGCTTGCTCAATATTGCTTACATGAAGATAGTAAAATTGAATGTTGCATTCTCTATTTAACAATACTTGATAATTTAACAACTATTTACTGTACAGTAAAATTCCATCTTATTCTCATGCAGACAGTGTCTAACATAGGACTGTTGTAATTTTGCCTTCTAAATAGAAAGTGTTGGTTTTAGTTATATATTTTCACACATGGTAAAATGTTTACAATTTCTTTATCATAATAAATACAAAGATTAATTTACTAAAATAATGAGCCAAAAGGCTTCAGTTTGGCAATGCAACATTTATAAAAATCAAGTGGATATTAAATCTAGCATTATTTTTTGTTTCTTCATACAGAAACTTTCATAGTTTCTGTATTCAGCTTTGAAATAATGCTGGATTTAATATCCACTTGATTTTTATAAATTTTGCATCGCCGAACTGAAGCCTTTTGGCTCTATTTTAGTAAATACTTTTGCGCACCGACCAAGAGTTCACTTACAAAAAATACACTTCTCTGATGTTTCAAGTTCCTTAGCATTGAAAGAGAGTTTTTGTTCTCTTAAGGTTTCTGCCTGGTCTCTGATGAAAACCAACCAGTTTGAAACAGCTGTCAGGCCATTGAAGCCTTATCAAAATGGACCAATAGGAGGCGAATATACAGATGCTTGGACTAGCGATCATTGCCACCTATTAGGTCCAGCTAGGACAACTCATAAATGCTGGCTAGTGTATTCCCGTAAGCCCTCTGGTCAAATTTCATACGAAACTTTCGTAGTTTCTGTATTCAGCTTTGAAATAATGCTGGATTTAATATCCACTTGATTTTTATAAACAAAGATTAATGATTGATAAACAGTTCAGTATATAATTAATATTATTTAATGGTTGGTAATATCCATAAATGATTAAATTTGTTCATTGCCTTTTTTCTAATAAGTATATTTGATTTTATTTAGCCTCAGTCCCTATAGTTTTCAAGCTTCACCTTCAGCTGTAGATGGAATGTGCCATAATTATGATTCAATTCCACTTGGAGCTCTTTCCCTGTTTGCAATCTCTTCTCCAGAGTATCAAGAAAGTGTTTCTAGAATAATTACTGGTGCTAACCAAATTTACCATGATTTTTTAAATTCAGAAGAGGGCAATGGATTCAATGGGCAGGCAAGTATAAAGTTGTTGTTATTATTATTATTATCTGACTTTCATGGAGTCAAAGGACTCATCATGGAAAGTCTACTCTCTCTCTCTCTCTCTCTCTCTCTTTGCCGAAAGATCATTGAATCATGCCTTAAACCCATCCATTCCATTCTTTTGAGCTATTTTTTTATAATGATGACCTCATTATAGAGGCCATCATCAGGAAAACATACATACAGACAAGACACAAGCTGTATGACATGATGCAAATATAAGCTAAATCTATCTAACTGTTTTGTTAATCAATTATGCTAGCCTGACCACTGGCAAAAAAAAAAAAAAAAAAAAGTGTGTGTGTGTGTGTGTATTATGCCCATATACAAGAGGTTGGCTGATCAACCTATAGTACGTTAGTACCGTATATGGGTAAGGAAACACTTGTTTATGTTTGATTTAAAAGCCTGTATTGTATTCCTTGGGAAATATGTCAGGGGGAAGACTATTCCACAGTACAGCAGTAGCAGGGATGAAGGAGGAGGAAAAGAAACTTGTTCTGTGGGCTTCGAGATGTACTGTGAAAGGATGTTGGGAAGCAGCTGTAGCGTAGTAAGACTGGGAGAATTATTGATGCTGTTTCAGATGAACATTTCCCATGAAAATATTTGTAGAATATTGTTAGATATTGAATGGCGAACTTATTGACAAGTTATTCATTCAAGATCTAACATGTAAGCTTTACAAAATTACAAAGAAATTTGCATAATACCTGCTTACCAGCGGAAGGTGAGAAACACCTAAGTTGTTGTATATGAAAGTATGTATCAGTATGAGTAATATATTGGAATTTATTTATTGTAAAACAGAAAGCTAAAAATCAAGAATAATGTCGGATTAGCATTTCATGTAAAGGAATAATGGCTTAATTTATGTATTATCAAACTATCATAAAATTGTAAGTCGCTAGGTAAGAAATGACTAATAGGATCAATGGTCACGTCTAAGCCACAAGTACCTGCGTAACTCCGAAGGCTGTAGCTTACGGGGGAAGGTTGACATAAGTGCTTTTTCTCGAAAACAACACCTAATAGCAAGGAAGGAAAGCAAGGGGATCAACCTAAGGGCGATGTAAGCTATGGATCATGCGAAAAACAATACAGAAAAGAGGGTACTGAGTAAAAGTATTTAAGGCAATACGCACCAAGCTCAAGGCTTTTTTCCTATTTTCTTCGGGGATTTTGGAGATCGAGGATTCTTGACGAGTGATCAGAGATAGGACAAGCCGTGGGTGCTATGTCGATGACAGCCGGCTGTATTCATGACCTGCGCTGAGAGGTATTCCGTGGAGATTCGTACGAGAATCAACAGCTCGTGCAGAATGGTGCCAAACGCTGAATGACCCACCCAAGTGAGCAGAGAAAGCTCGTAGCAACAACCATTTCTTGATTTGTGTCTGGTAGCAGAGAACGGAACAACTCAGCCACAAGACAAAGGATGACCCGAACAATACGTGGTAGCTAATAGACCTTCGGAGGGACTTGGTAAAGTAAAGATTCTTTTGTTTTATATCTTGAGATTGTTTGAAGATAGAATTTGTGTCTTGATAAAGCAAGACTGAGGACATTTTAGAGAACTTTGATAGGATAGAGTAAATAATACAGCCAATTCTATTAGACAAAGAATTGTATATCATAAATCTCTAACGTGTATATGATTGAAATAGTGAAAACCCTTTGTTAATTGAGTAAACTTAACTAAGAGAGAAATGATTTGAGAAATATCTATTTAAAGTAAATGTGAATGAAGGAATTTGACTTGAGTGTAAAATTGTTTAAATTATCCATTGTATTACATGATTTTGCACGTCAGTTTATGCGAGAAGGTCAGATTAGTATTGAACAGTTGTATAGATAAGCATAAGACATTAACTTAGCTAGAAATTCATAAGTTTTGATAACTTGATACAGGATTTAATGTACCTGTCTTTTAGCATTAATAAACATGTTTTGTTATTTGAATCTGAGTCTTGCCTGAATTTAAGGTGTCAACCTACCACTTATAAAATTCGAACCAAATAGCAGGAAAGAGTTTAAAAAATTATATAATAGAGATTAGATCTTAGATCACGAATGCAAGGAACCAAGATCTATATACTCGCGTGTGAATTTAGATTAACGTATATGCCTAAAAACTAGGAATATTTCCCTGAGCCTGAATTATATTCTTGTTATAGGAAGCTGGCTGGCGCAGTTAAAATATAAATTTGCCAGTTTCTGAAGAGGAAATATCCCTAGAGGTCAACCCGGGTTATATATTAAGGAGAAGGATATAAAATTTAGGTAGAAGAATATAGAGAAGACTGGATCAATTTGGATCATACTTAAATATGTACTCTAATAAGGAAACTAAAATACAGTGATGTAACAATATATAAATTGTAGAGACCAAACATATATGTGAGAGTGAGGGAAGCGAGTTGGTTAGGGATTGGTCATTTATCAGTTTAATTGCTCTCCTCTGTATTGAGTCAAGCATTTTGAGAGAGTTTTTAGGAGCCGACTCCAAATGTGAGAGCAGTATTCAATAGCTGGGCAGATTTGTGATTTGTATAAGGTTAACAGCTGTTTAGAGGTGAAGAACATCTTGAGTGAAAGAGAAAACCTAGTTTTTTGGAAACTGAGGATGCAATGGTTGTGATGTGTTTATGCCAGGAGAGACTTGATGTCAGGGTAATTCCGAGAAGAGAAATCTCATCTTGTCTGGGAATTTGAGTGTTATCAAAAATAATGCTGGAGGGAAATGGTTCTTTTTTGTGAGAAATAAGACAGAACTGGATTTTACTAGTGTTGAAGTTAACGAGGTTATCTGAGCCGCAATGGAGAATGTCTTGGAGGCCAGAATTAAGGGCAGTAGTGGTTGATGATCTGTGGGTTGAAGTGAGTTGTGTAGAGTAGGGTTTGTCAAATGAAAGGGAGGAGTGCAATGTGCTGTCATCTGCAAAACTGTGTATGGGGTTGGAGGTCAACTGGAGTAGCTCATTGATATACAGAAGGAAGAGGGTTGATGAGCGAACTGAACCTTGTGGTACCTCAGCATTAGTCAGATGGTGAGAGGATACGGAGGCATCTACCATCACACATACTGTGTGTCCAGACAGGAAGCTGGCAATCCATCTGCAAAGTCTTGAGACAGTCCAAATGATGGGAATTTGCTTAGTAAGCCTTTGTGCCAGACCCGGTCAAAGACTTTAGAGATATCAAGTGCAACCACTTGGGATTCACCAAATTTCTCTATGGCATTTGTCCAGCGATGGATGATGTATGAGAGTAGATCTCCTGTTGATCGGCATCGATGGAATCTGTATTGGTGATCGCTTAATAGCTGGGTACCTTCAAGGTAGAATAGGAGCTGAGAGTTTATGATTTTCTCCATCACTTTTGATAGGACTACTGAAGTGGGTGAGATAGGACGGTTGTTAGATGACAGTGATTTGTCATCCTTTTTAGGAATGGGTTGAATATAGGCATTTTCCATGCCTTGGGATATATACTAGTGGAGTAAGAGTGTATGTACAGACAGCATAGGATAGGAGTCAGTTCTGGTGCACAGACCTTCAGGACAATTGGACAAATGCCATCAGGGCCAGGAGACTTTTTTGTGTCTAATTTAGACAACAGGTTTATGATCTTTTTTTGGCAAAAAGATATAGGGGCATTGTATGTTGGGCAGTTGGAATGACTGGAGGGCATTTGCCATTGTCAGTTATGTGTGCATTAGAGGCAAAGTGTGAAACCAGCAGATTAGCTTTTTCTGTGGGTGGTGTTGCACTTGAGCCATCTGGGCATGATAGGGTTGAGAATAGTGTAGGGCAAAAGTTACGACCAATTGCTTTGGTGAGAGACCAAAAGGCATGGCTGCCATTTGGACAGGCTGCTTTTTGCCTGTTTAAATTCTGTTTTAGAAGCATTGATAATTTTCTTGCATCTGTTTTGAGCTTCAGTATAGGCATTGAAGGAGGATGGGGTTCTTGATTTGTGTGTGTGTGTGTGTGTGTGTGTGTGTGTGTGTGTATATATATATATATATATATATATATATATATATTATTATTATTATTTTTTTTTTTTTTTCAGAATTCATTTTTACTCGGTTGGAATATTATGAAAAAGCTTTAATGACTGATACCGAGAGATAAAAAGATGACATGATATATTTGAAAAGATACTACTAGTACACTAGTTTCGTTGAATTGATCAACATCTTCAGGTATCACAATCAAAGAAGTATATAAAGAATTACAGAGACTTAAAATTGTAATAACAGAACAAGTACAAAAAGACAGTAGCGTGTTTGAAAACAAAATGTGAGCTTGAGTTCCAAACAAACGTATCATCATCAGCTCTATTTCACCAAAACTGGCAAAGATTCTCAGGAAGTTTAACTTCAAAACTTGCTTCACTACGCTTCCAAAACTTCATTCAATACTCAGCAAACCTTCATCTTCCAACTCAGTTTCCAGGAGTGTACAAGATTTTATGTGATTGTGGAAAGCCATACTATGGCCAGACTGCTAAATCCATCCTTCTACGTTTGGAAGAACACTGTAGAGATATCTCCTATAACAGGACTAGAGCTAGCGCTCTCTCTAGCCACGTTTTCTTTTCAGTTAACTCAGACGAAGGCCGCCAACACATTGTGAACTGGACTCAAACTTCTAACATCCATGTGTGCTATGAACTCAAGAGAAAGATTGTCAAATCTTGGGAAATTTCTCTAGATTCCTCTCATTTCAACAACAGCCTGAGTTTCAATCTCTCTGATCCACACGTTGCCTCTGTTCAGTACTGGCGCTCTCACGACAGCACGTAGTATACATTTGTTTGGAACTCAAGTTCACATTTTGTTTTCAAACACACTGCTGTCTTTTTGTACTTGTTCTGTTATTACAATTTTAAGTCTCTGTAATTCTTTATATACTTCTTTGATTGTGATACCTGAAGATATTGATCAATTCAACGAAACTAGTGTACTAGTAGTATCTTTTCAAATATATCATGTCATCTTTTTATCTCTCGGTATCAGTCATTAAAGCTTTTTCATATATATATATATATAACTAAAATTTAAAAATCAATAAATACTTTTTTTATACATAATAAGTGCAATAACATACAGATGATTAAAAAAAAAAATTACTCTACCTAGAGGAAACAGTTCCAACAAGAAAGGATAAACTCAGTCACCACATCAAATTCATTCAGTATGGTAAAACAGGCCTATCAGACCATGCACTTCAAACATGTCACAGAATTAGCTTGAAAGGCACAAGTCCCTACACCTCATTAAAACCTGGTTTGAAAGTAAATACAGTGAAGCCTGCGAAATGCTGATTCATCATCATCCTAATCTCAACAAGAATGATGGGATAGTAATTCCAAGAATCTGGAAGAGAACCTTAAGACAAAGAGGACTGTAAAGATGCATTTGATGTAGTTCCACTGTAATTTTTTTTTTTAATCATCTGTATGTTATTACACTTACTGGGTATAAAAAAGTATTTATTGATTTTATTTATGATTTATTAATTTTTTTGATTTATGGTTTTTAAATTTTAGTTATTTTTTAATTTTAATTTATTTATTTTATATATTATTATTATTATTATTACATGACACCTCCAAGGAGTCCAAAAACTCATCGTGGGAGGACACCTACTCTACAACTCTCTGTCTCCACCACTCAATCCACCAACTACAATGAACCGCATCATCTACACCAATGCCATCTACTACTCACCACTAGTATTTTCACAGACAATCACAAACATCCATGGCCACACAGGATTCGAACCTTCAGCCTTTTGACTGGAGAGTGGTATTCTAACCACTCAGCAACCAGGCCATATATACATATTTATTTTTTTTTATTTTTTATTTTTTCACCAAAGGTCAGGCTAAACATGAATGATTAACAAAGTGGTTAAATTTAGTTTACTTTTGTGTAGTATCAAGTAGCTTGTGTCTTGTTAATATGTGTTTTCCTGATGACCACCTCCATATAGAGGCCATTGCACCAAGGTTGGTCAACCAGTTAGACTTCATTCACCACACTGAAAGAGGTCTAACCCCCCCAATATAGCCAATGACATGCAGATAGAAACAGCCAATATACTAAATTAGAAAATAAGCATTTAAGTTGCAATTTAACCAAAGTAAAAAAAAAAATTAGCCATTGAATCTCTAAGAAATAATAAAGATATTATTATCACTAAGGAAGAGAAAGGCAATGATATGGTAATTCTTGATCAGACAGCTTACCTGGAAAAAGTGAACCATTTGGTATCTGACCACAACATATACCAATTGGATAACTACAATCCTACAAAACACATCAGAAAGAAAACAGCAGAACTAATCAAGTCAGTGATAACTTGGCTGACCTGCCAAGTCGTAACTGACCTTTATTTATGGCCTGCCAAAAATACACAAAAAAAATGCACCACTACTACCGAAAGTTAAAGGAATTGATAGCCTCAATTATCACCTAGCTAAGAAACTAGTGGCTACAATCAAGAAGTTGGTAGGTCATTCCCCATTCTTCATAAAAAATACACATCACTTGATAAACAAAATTAAAAACTTCACATTCAGCAATGAAGATTGATTAGTCAACTTTGATGTAACTACTCATTTTACGAATATCCCGATCAGTGACATGATTCTTCTCATACAGAACAATTTTCTGCTCGCTATCATGGCCCTCTTTGCCCACATACTTTGCTCTGGGTATTATGTGTGGCAAAATAATTTCTACCTCCGAAAAGAACGTACGGTCATGGACTCGCCACTTCCCCCACTGTAGCTAACTTTTACATCGAAGACTTTGAGCTCTAGATTCAGCCAGTCGAATCCCAAAATTTGCCTCAGATATGTTGACGAAAAATTTGCCATATGGCCCGACAGCCACCAAACATTAAATATATTCCTAAGCCACCTAAACAAACAATACAAATGTATCCAGTTTACTATCAAGATTGAAAACAATAACACTCTTCCTTTTCTAGACATGCTTGTTAAACGTATTCCCTCAGGTTGTCTGTCTTTCATGGTCTACTGCAAACCTATATACATACAGGCCAATACTTTAATAAAGATCCATACCACTATCCAAAGTAAAACTAGAGGTCATCATCACCCTCAAACATACAGCCCTAACAATTTGTTTGGACGAGCAGACGCTGAAGGAATATGAAATCATTAACCAAACCTTTATAAAAAAATGGCTACAACAACAACAAAAAATAAATAAATAAAGTTTACAAGATCCTCAAAAATAATGCTATGAAAGGTAAGAACGATTCAAAAATGCCATAGCCGAGAACTATACATTAGGGGAATATCAGAAAAAAATAAATATAATATAACAGAAATAAAACATTATGGCAACTTTCAAATTAAAAAGTATACTCAGCTCATCCAAAGATCCCCTTCCTTACCTTGCCCACCCAGGGGTTTACAAATTTCAGTTCACCTGCAACTTACCACTACATAGGGGAAACAGGATGCATATATCCAACAGGAAAAGACGAGCACAAATGCCACATCAAATTCCTTTACTATGGTAAAACTGTCCTGTCATTGCACTGCAAACATGTCACAGAATTAACTTGAAAGGCACAATGTTCCTACACCGCAGCAAAACCTGGTTTGAAAATAAATTCAGTAAAGCTTGCAAGATGCTGATTCATCATCATCCTGATCTTAACAAGAATGATGGGATAGTAATTCCAAGAATCTGGAAGAGCCATATGCAACCCATATAGGATCCAGAACTTGATGGGGGAACAAAAGAAAACCTTAAGAAAAACAGAACTGTACGATGCATTTGATGTAGTTCCGTTGTATTTTTTAATCATCTGTATGTTATTACACTTGTTATATATAAAAAAATTTCTTGATTTTATTTTTGTTAATTTATTAATCTTTTTTAATTTTAATTATTTTATTTTATATATATATATATATATTATTTTGACAAAAAGTATTTGCACACCATATATACCATGCAAATTTCATATCCTACCTCATGAAAATATTCATAGATTATCTGCATAAGAGTACAGTGCATGTTTTGCACTATACTCAATGGGAAGATGCCATGTTCATCTGAACTGACAGACTTCTAACGTGTGATGTAATTGGGTATCACATCAGTGGTCTTTCTGTCCATGACATTACTACCTGTCTCATTATACCAAAAGCTATATTACATTTCAAACAGTAAGACAAAGTGACAATGATTTGATCAACTGACTTTGATAATGGGTTTGAGAATATATAGTGTGAGATTGATGTTTATACTGACCTGACCTCTAGTGGGGGAAAAACAACTACATCAAAGCTATATTCTATTTATAACATCATCAGAAAACAAATTCATATAGATTGTTTTAATACAGCAAAAGTGGTGGCCTAATCCATAATTTAACATGAATGTTGTTATATTAGAGTTAAGATCCTAAATTATTTCCAGTCCTAATTATAATTAACTTTTAGACCAAAAGGTTATGTGGGTAGAATATGTGTCATCCTTATTAAGATTAGGGTGGTTGATAAGAATTTCACAGGTCTCCTTAAATTCACATTCATACCACATTTTCATGTGATTTAAAAAACAGGTGCCTTTTCAGTCAATTCTATGTAGAGTATTTAGAGCATGATCAGAAAGGCCAAATTTATCATAGTTGTTAAATTTAATATGCCATTTATGTTGCTTTTTTTTTTTCTGATTGGAATTGTGCATTCATTTCACCTATATAAGGCAAATTGCAGGTTCAATGAATACAGTTTACTCCAGAGTAGGCCAGCAGAGGAAGTAGTTCCTTGGATGAGTTGAATAAGTTCTTTAATGTTTAAGAAATTAATAACTACATAAATATAACCTTAATGTTAAGGTTATATTTATGTAGTGTTCTGTTTATTTTGTCTGATATCCTTTTAATGTATGGAATGGCTATAGTTTTTTTGTCATTTAGTTTATTTTTAAGTGGAGTCTTGTGAAGACTTTTGTTGATAGTACTTTTGCTGTAGCCATTTTTCAGAAAGGTATTGCTGATAACTTTTAGTCATGTTTAAGTGCTTGTTCACTGGAGGAAATCTTCAAATCCCTGTTTTTTAGTGTGTTAATGACATCTAGTTTTTGTGTTGGCTGGTAGTTGGAGTTTATGTGTATATATTGGCTGGTATGTGTAGGCTTCTGGTGAACAGTGAAGGAAAGATTGCCAGAAGGAAGATGTGTGACAAGTATATCTAGAAAAGGAAGTGTGGTCTACCCTCAAATTTCAGTTGTGAATTGTATGGGGTTGTGTTGCTTGTTTAGGTGGCTGAGGAAAGTGTCTAACGTCTGGTAACTATGAGACCAGATAGTGAAAACATTGTCAACGTATCTAAGCCAGACTTTGGGTTTTAAAGGATAGGAATCTAGAGCACATTGCTCAAAAGCTTCCATATGAAAGTTAGCAATTAGGGAGAATAATGGTGAACCTACAGTTGTGCCTTCTTTTTGCAGGTTAAAAGGATTTTGCCACACACGATAGCCAGAATGTACTACATGGGCAAAGAGTGATGTGATATCGGCAGGAATTTGTCCTGTAAACGAAGAATTTTCTCATTGATTGGGACATTTATGAAAAGGGCAGAGACGTCAAATTTACCAATAAATCAGTTTTTTTTCTAGTGCGATGTCTTTAATTTTGTTTACAAAGTGTTTTTAACATGGGAAATTATCCACCAACTCATTGAGTGTTGACACTAGATCTTATGCTTCTTTCAATATGGCATATAAAATCCATATTGTTTATAGCCCTGGGGGTGAGGGGGCACAGCAAAGTTTAAGCCTTTACTAAGTAGTGAAAATTTATCATTGTTCAGGGCATGGCTAGAAAGGTTAATCACATGACTGTTCATTGAAGGCATTTGGTTGATCTTGTAATCACTTAATTCTGGTTGTTTGGTTGTTATCCTCTCATGTTACTAGTTGGATGTTCTTGTTATCACTGGCTTGTGGTTGACTATTTTCATTTAATGAAGAGAAATTAAATTTATCCATTGGCTATTTAAATATTGCCAATCTTTAAGTCTAAGAAATTTGGCTATAAGTTTTACTTTATTTGTTTCCAGGATATGTTTAGCCGAGTTGTCAGAAATCTTCTCAAGGATATCCCAAATATTTGGATTTAAATAACTTTAAAGTTCTAATTTTAAATTTCGAATCTGATTTTGAGCAAATGCTAAGTTTTTATGAGTAGTTTGAATCTGCTCTCTGAGCATCACTTTTTCCATATATATATTCTCAGTGCCTTTGGTGAAGCTTGATGCAGTTGGCAATAAGATTGCTGTCCTTACAACATTTTAAAAATGCCAGTCAATTAATCAAAGCTTTAGCTTGCCGTAGTGATTTCACTGCTTGTACATCAAATCTCCATGAATTATGAGAATCCTTTCCTTTAGTTAGCTGTTACACTGTGATCAACATTCATTTCAGTAAAATTATTGAGACTACAGCTGTGTTAGGAATACGAAATGTTGGGAAATTAAAGTAATTATTCCTAACACGGTTGTGGCCTCCATAATTTTACTGAAATGAATGCTGATCACCGTGTAACACTAAAGGAAAGGACTCCACTACTGCCAGCTTGGTTGGCCAAGTGGTTAGCATATCTGCTCTCAAGCCAAGAGGGTGAGGTTTCGAATCTCGCCAGAGCCATGGATGTTTGTGATTGTTCTATTAACCATTTACCATATGTTCTGCTGTTATCTGTGTGCTGGTGCAGTATGACCTTTGATATCTTTGCGCCATAAAAATAAAAACTAATTAATTCCTCCACCATGTTTATCCTCACTGTCATCTGATTCATTATTACTGCTCTTCTTCTCCACTCTGAATAATCATAACAGGACAACATGCTCACTTTCTATCCTCACACACATTTCTGCTGCACTATCTTTTATGTTAACGTTACATTTCAAGCTTCACGATTCAAACCACCTCTCAGGTTACTCGTCCCAACCATTATTGGCATCTCCTCCACATTTTCACCTGTCTTCACTGCCAGTGTGCAACACAAAATCATTCTGCCAGGCAAGCACTCCTCTGGCATTCTACTCTGCACACTCCAAATCATTGAATCTTCATACATGATGCTTTTAACAGATTCATTCATCCTTCTTTCACAGACATCCCTTACTCTTACAGTTTTCAATCTCCTTCCTCCCTCTCATCTCTCTTTCCCTTGCTTCTGCACTGTCTCGACTTTCTGCAGTTTTCTTTCTTCCACTGTCTCTCCCATTATCACTTCTTCATCTTTCCCTTGCTCTCTGATGCCTTGCTTCTACATTCTTTCAGTTTTCTGCAATTTCCACTATTCCCCTGTCTCTCTCTCTCTCCCCCCCCCCTTGCTCTCTAATGCTCTTCTCTTACAGCTACTCTTGTTCTTTTCACATTAGCCAACCTCTCTATCCTCCTCATATCTTTATTCACCATCCTCAACTCAGTCTTCATTCTTTCAATCTGTATTCTCAGCAGTTCTATTTCTCTCTCTCTCTCCACACATCCTGCTTTCAATTTAGATTCATACGTACAATCATGACCATTAGACAAACCATCTCCATCTGTTACGCTGTCCAAAGTTAAATCAATGTGTACATCTTCATTATTCTCTCCACCCTCCAACATGCTACTAGTATCTGCAAAATGAATTTCACCTGTTTTCGAAGCACAATATCCCTACTGCTAAATCCTGAAATTGAGAGATGTCTCCTATTGCCTCAAGCTGCACCTATTTTCATGCACAAATACACATTTCTGCCCTGAACCTGTCACATTTTTAAACAACAGGATGTGTACATAGTGCATGCATAGGAAGCAACAAAATTTTGACCCACGAGTTAATTCAGTACTGCTATATGGAAGTTAAACTTGGACTGTTCTTTTAAGACAGTTGCTGGCATTTGAAATGAGGTGCTGTAGACACCTCCTAATCTACACTGATCACATCACAATTTTGAAGTAAGACAAAGAATCAGTTCTTTTGCCAGTTCAAGAGATAAGATCATAACTAAGATTTGAAGGAAACAAGTTATGTGGTTGGTCTTCAGACTGACCTCCAGTCTGTCTCTTTTTCCTCTTTTGTTATATACTTTGCAAGTGATGACACTCTTCAAAGGCATGTCTAACTTACTTCATGGACCTAGTATCTTCTATCTTCAATGATATAGTAGTTCCACTGACTTTGTATGTCATAACAGCTGGCAAATTATCTTTTTCCCAGATCATGCCTGGAAGGATTACAAGTATTATGATGCGTTGGGGTTTCTGTCAGGACCATGCTTTTCCCAGTCTTTCAAAGATGAAAGCAAAATGTACATGAATCTATAATTTTTAGTTAACTTTTCTGCACTACCACAATAAAAGAACACTTTGCAGGCTTGAAGTGGCTTTTGTTGGTTGCATTTAGTCTCCAGAATAGTCTTGGTTTTAAATCTCCTCCACTCCTTCTGCTTTCATACACACATGCATGTGATATAAACATGCTGTTTGGAATTGGAGGAAGAGGAGTGTATTGAGGCAGCATTCTGGCAGAAGACTAGGTGGTCTCTTCATCTGAGTAATATATCTGGGAGGGAGTCTTTCACCCCACATTGCATACTCTGCATGCACAGAGGAGTTAATTGATTAATTAAATCCTTTCAAATACTCACCTGGTAGTTTATGCACCCCACACAGATAGGCCTGAAGAAGAGAGTGAGGAATTCTATGAAAACTTACAAACTGTTTTGGACTGCCTACCAAGGAGAGACATACTTTACATCTTAGTGGACTTAAATTCAAAAGTGGGAAAAATTATGAGAGTCAGGCCGGAGTGTGACATGTTTAGTGTGGGTGAATGTAACACCCATGGTGAAAGACTGTTGGAATTTTCCCATGCTAACAGATTAGTTATTACCAATACCTTCTTCTGGAAACCCACAATGGACCGATACTTGGACATCTAACATTGATAGGTCAAGGCACCAGATTGATTACATCCTGGCTCTCCAGCAGTGGAAGACGAGCATCTCTGATTTGCATACTTGTCCTGGAGCAGATTGTGGTACAGACCATCAGCTAGTAAGAGCCAAAGTAAGACTAAGACTCCAAAAACTTCCAGGTCAGACACATCCCACTAGATTGGATGTTAGAATAATTCCTAGTGGATTCACAGAAGAAACTTCAACTCGGTTTGATGAGTTTTTGGAGACCAGCGAGGAGAACTCACCAGAAATGCTTTGGGAAGGAGTTAAGGTGATAATACAGGATACAGCGAAGAAGTATCTCGGTCCAATAAAAAGACCAAGAGACCCATGGATATCAGATTCAACATGGGAACTGATCAAAAGAAGGCGGTTGGAAAATCAAAGAGACACAGGGACTGAAGAATACAAGAGATTACATAGAGAAGTCAGAAGAGCTATCAAGCAGGACAAGGAAAAGTTCTATACTAATAAATGTAAAGAGATAGAGTTCCAGATGAGGAGGCACAATTATAAAAGGTTGTTTTATTTAGTTTGTGACTTAAAGCACAAGTTTAAGCCTAAATTGAATGTCATCAAAGACACGAATGGAGCATTACTAACAGAAGAGTTGGAAGTCAAAAACAGATGGAAAGAATACTGTGAGGAACTGTACTGCAGAGTGGATAAAGAAAATGTGGAGCCCTCTTGTCAGGAAAATTTTGATTTGGATCCCCACTTAGCATGAAGTTGAAAGAGCAGTTAAGCAGCTTAACAGCAATAAGGCCCCAGGTGCAGATGAAATCCCAGCAGAATTAATTAAAGCCACAGGGGGATGGAGGGATAAGACTGTTTCATAGATTGATTACAAGGATATGGGAGACAGGATCATGGACTAGAGACTGGAAGAAGTCAGTTTTCATACCACTACATAAAAAAGGTGATATGAAGACATGCAAGAACTATAGAACTATTAGTTTAATATCTCATGCAAGCAAACTTTTATTGAAGATCATGCTAAATAGGATTGAGACCAAGATGCCCGAGGAACAAGCAGGTTTTATGAAAGGTAAGGGCACCAGAGGTCAGTTCCTTTGCCTTAGACAGATTATAGAAAAATATAAAGAATTCAGACTCCTCTGGTAATGTGTATCTTAGGCTATAAAGATTTTGATTGGGTTGACCATATGAAACTGTGGGAAATAATGAAAAGAATGGGTTTCCTCAACACTCTATCAGGTTGATAGCCAACTTGTACAGGGAGCAAGAAGCCACGGTAAGAACAGGTGTTGGACTAACTGACTGGCTTCAAGTTGGAAAAGGAGTTAGGCAAGGATGTTTACTTTCTCCTGACTTGTTTAGTATATATGTGGAGGACATCATGCATGAAGCATTGGATGAGCTCAGGACAGGAATTAGGATAGGAGGTAGATTGATCAGTAATCTGAGGTATACTAATGATGCAGTACTCCTTTGTAATGACATGGAAGAACTAGGACTAATTCTTGACAAAGTTAACAAGATCAGTAATAACAGAGGACTTCAACTTAATCCTAGCAAGACAAAGATTATGGTTCTCAAAGGAAACACAAACAGAGAAGCTCTTGAGAAATAAGCGTACCTTAATGGAGAAAGAATTGAGCAAGTCAGCAAGTTTGAGTACCTGGGATCCATTATTAATGTGAAGAATTGCTGTTCAGAAGACGTCAGAAGAAGATTATGAATGGCTATACAGTCAGAGACTTGTCTAAAATCTGGAAGGATGGATCTATCTCCATAGGAAGAAAGTTGGGGATTTTGGATGCAGTTGTTTTTCCAACAGCGACTTATGGATGTGAGACTTGGAACCTAAAGAAGTCAGATAAGAAACGGCTGTTTAGGATATCATATACTGATAGGCATACAAATGAATGGGTGTTAGAAAAGATCAGTAGAACTTTAAGGCACCTTAAGGATATTGACAGAAGAAAGTTAAAATATTTTGGACACACAGAAAGGATGAAAGGGGGACTTCTCAGAACAGTAATAGAAGGCAAAGTTCCTGGAAAAAGAGGAAGGGGTAGACCATCAATGAGATGGATGGATGGTGTGTGTGTGTGTGTGTGTGTGTGTGTGTGTGGAGTGACTGATCTTCAGAGAGTTGAGGCCGCCAGAAAAGCAAACAATAGGACTATATGGTGAGGCCTGGTGTAGCACATCACTGAGTATCGGAGTGACCATACAGCAACTGTAGATGCCCAGTGAACATATAGATAGAACAAATACTCACCTGTGCACAACATCTAAATAATTTCTATGACACAGATCAAAAAGAAAGAAAAAAACCTCTTTGAAATAAACAACAAAACTCTAACCATTAGTGTGTGTGTGTGGGGGGGGGTATCCAACTAAACAAAAATCCTATTCAACAAGAAAAAAAATCAACTTCATCAGTGTTTATAGTCATTACTCCATCCTATATTATATGCAACACCACTTAAATACATCAAAAACATTTCTGAATTATATTCCATGATTTTTTCCATCACATTGGTAGTACATATGCATTCATCAGAAATGACATTCCATGGCAGTACCATACCTTGAATGCCTTCTATTTAATTTAACTGGTGCCAAAACATTTCCTTACCCCCAGCTGCATTCATTAACTATTTTTGTTGCTATTCAAATTGCAATAACTATTCAGATTGGCCATTTATGTTTATCACTTGATTCTCTGTAATCCAGTTACCTAAGCATTAAGTCATCTTTCTTGGGGACTTTGATTTTTTTCAATTCAAACTGGCTTTCCTTCTCACTTCCATCAATCCAGCTGGCAAAGTTGATGAGATATTTACTGTTAGCGATGATCTTTCACAAATTGTCCATCTCTTCCATCAGAATTTATCTAATCCTTTTCATCCTCTCGTCATGCTTGATCTCTTCTTGATCTATTATTCTTACAATTCCAACAAGTTTGAGCTTAGACCCAGGCTGCTAAATCATAAGGTAAACAAAATGAGAGTTTGGTGTCAACAAACTTTTGGATAAACAATCAAGAATAATCACCAAGAATAAACAATCTCCTCCATCCCTCTAAGGTGTCTACCAAATTCCTTGTAATTGCTTTCTTTTTTCTTCTGGATAAACAGGATGCTCTGTTGAGAACACCAATCTTATATTATCTATAATAAGTCGGAGAAGTCCGGTTTAGTATGGCATGGATTTGACATTGTCCACAGAAGCTTGTGATCTAAAACTCATCTACACTGTTGCTACCTTAAATTTCGGTGCTCGTTCAAAGAGTGCTGAAGCACTTATAATAAATTTAGTTTAATCCTTTATCCAAGTGTGAGCAAACAAAGTTTGCATCTGAAAGTATCTTCAGGACTGAGGTAAGGTGGTACAACACCAGGGAAACTCCTTGCAAAGGTGGAGCAAGCTAACATCACTCCTATCTCAGTATCTCCCATAATGCAAAACACATCTTGCAGATATGTATAATGTTATGCATTAAGGGAAGGGGCCACTACCCAGACTAGTTTCAACCTTTATTGAGGTCTCTTCAGTGGGAGCCAGGCCCAAGTGGAGATACCAGGCAGAAGCATTAGCGAGGTCATCTCTACCTATAGGAGTTGCTAAATGATGTGCCACCTTTTTAATAAATTACTCTGGATTTAGAAGCACTTATAAAAGAAGCTGAAGCACTTATAAAATTCCAAATTTGAACCATAACGACTATCTTTCTTTATCTGAAATTTGGGCGAATCTTATTAGTTATAAGCATTTGTTTTTTTTATTTAGATGAAATCTTTCTATTCATCATACTATATTATACTATTGCATGGCTTGTACAAGGGTATGCTGAAAAGTTGTGATAACCACCATGAAGGAATTGAGGTAGAACCCTATTATTTAAAAGCCATTGTTATTGTTCTGTTCTTTTAAATTGTCATTTTATTGCAGTTGATCTGTCAGACTGAGATGGAAATATCTGATTTAATAAAAGTTTATTAATTCTTGTATCAATATATTTTAGTATTTGCTTTCTATTATGTCACATGTGCCATTAAAGATATGTTTACATCTATGTGAATAATGGATACCAATATTCCTTCTGGCTCTGATAGTATCTTTTCCTCACTCCCACAATTGTGCCCAAAATTTGTGCTCCAGAATTAACCCCCCATGTCTTCTGTCTTATCTTGGGAAATAAAGTCAGTGGGAACTTTTATCCCATTTGCACTTGCCTTAGCTCTTTTGACAATAACTGAAAAAGTCATAAACATTTGTCTAATTCAGATACCAGCTTAAAGACCCATCAGTGATCAGATCAGTAATATGATATTTCACTACACATTAGTTTTCAAAAGTATACTACTCTGTACTTTCACACGCACACACTTCCTCTTATACATATCCTCCTTAATTACTTAATTAAGCATTGATCTCCTTCCATTATTAATATGGATTGAGGACAAACTGGTCAACTGTAATGCTTCCAAAACACAGCAGTGCTTATTTCACACAAGAAAGATCATACTTCACTTCCTTTTACCTTTGATAATACTAAGATTTCTATGTTAGTTCACGTCTCTCCTAGAGATGTGAACTTACATAGAGATGTAAATTAGCCTAGAGGCTAATTTACAACTCTAGCCTTTCTTAGCATAAGAGTATCACATATCCATAGCACCATCTGTCTCCAAAAAACTGTGTGTGCACTTTTCTGCTCAACACACTACTTCTCACTTGTGCTCTGATTCCTAAATCCATGTAATCTTAGAATACTATTCTCATATTTGAAGGGAGTCGGTTGCACCAAACTTCCCTAAGAATAGTTGTTAATTAATGAACATGCTCTCCTAGAATCATTCCAGTCACTTTTTTATAGACATTCTGTTTCTGACTTATGATACTTCTGTTTTGTAATTTCATAGCCACCATTCTTCTGATGGGGCTACCACATTCTTGCACTTTCCATTAAGCCTGTAAACATGCACAACCCACTGCTAGCCACCGTCTATTCACAATGCTGCTTCAAAGCTACTGAACAATCTTGTTTCATTTTATCTTTCCCAGCTCTTTGGAACAGTCATCTTCTCACAGTTTTCTATAATGATTATAACCTTCAGTTGTTCAGAAAGCGTCAAAAGGTCCATTTTTGCTTCTTAATCACTTTCCCACACACACATTGCATCAGTGTAAATGTGTTAACATTCACATCTTGTGTAGAGTTAAAAAAAAAAAAAACTGAAAGGCATCAGATGCAATTTCATATCACTGTTGACCAATTAGACTCCCCTCCACCACGCACCAAAAAAAAAAAAAAAAATCAATATAACCCATAAGAAATAATGAAGACACAACTAAATGCAAAATAATAAAAACACAAAAAGCAAAAATTACTACTGGAAGTTTTTCTGAAATTCATGAAGATGCTAAATTTGTTTAACCTCCCCACCAGCTTGGAAGTAATGTATATACTTCTACCAAAATAAGGATGTGAATCATACAACTGAGTTGAAGAAACATGGATAAGAAGTGCTCAGCATGAATTATCTCCATTAAGAGATGAAATAGCTCTTTGCACTCAGGAGAACCCTTAAACAGATTAAACATTCATAGCTCATCTCAGACCCAGCTCCATTAAGCAGCACAAAATATATTCGTTACTTACAGTATATGCTGTATGGTCATTTTAAATAGAGATACAGCTAAATGCATATCATATCTTTTTATAATTTTTATTAATGGAAGGACAAAATAAGAGAAACTTCCATTTTGAAATGTTTTTTATCTTGGGGAGGGGGGAGCATCAATATACTGAAAATGGTTTCTGCTACCAATTACTGCATGTAAATCTATCAGCCTAGAAAAAGAAATGCCAGAATCTTTTGACAATATCAACTAATTATGGTTAATGACCATAATTAGTTAATAAAATGCTACATATTCACAAAATCTTTATGGAAGATAATTACTTTTGTGAAACAATTAGTTCATAAAATAACTGCAAATGTATTAAGAAGTTTGCTGTTTCTGCCAAAGTATGTTTTGTTTATTTATAATTCTACTTATCACAATGTGATAATTCTACTTATCACAGAATGCTTACAGTTTCTGCCCTTGTACGGTTTTGATTTACAGAAACTTGACTACATACACAACACTTTCCTCTCCAATGGCTACAGTGATCACAGTATCAAAAAAATAATAAGTTCCTCCCCCATTCCCTGGTCTTCTCGTCAGAAAGATTTTAGAAATGCCATCACCATACCCTACATTCGTGGCACATCCGAAAAAATAGCAAAGATTCTACAAAAGTACAATCTAAGTTTTAAAAGAGGCATACCGTGAGTAGACGTATCGATACAAAATTAATAATGGAAAACTCACGTACAAAGATTATTTAATAGTAGGCATCTTCAGTACATATTAAGCTCAAATTAAACAATAACTGGCAATTCCAAAAAGCGCCACCTAAGTAGCTGGTGTAAGATAACTAAAAAGGTCAATAAATTTCCTAACAACAACAAAAAAAAAAATCTATACAATAAAAAGTTAGGAAAGATTAGCTGATTTGTAAAGTACTATCTTCCATAAAGAGGATAGACGTAAGCCATCAGGTCTGTTTAAGTTAGGAGAATGAAGTAAAGTTTCACATGATTCTTTATAAAGGCATTCCATGAGGAACCAACTTTTGTGAAGGACTCTTGTCTTTCTCCAATGAACTCTCTGTCTAGTGAAGATGGCATGTTCTGCAAGTCCAGACTTTTCAGGTTTAAAGTATTCAATATAAGATTGGTGTTCTTCTAGCCGAATAGAGGCAGATCTTCCTGTTTGTCTGAAATAATATAATCCACAAGAGCATGGAATCTATTAGACACCTGGATAATTAAGATGTGAAAGCTTGTCTCCTTAGGAGAAGTGAGAAAGGTGGAGATTTTTCTAAATATTCGAAAGGCAACAAAAATATTCAGTGGTTTTAAAACTTTTGCTATACATTCACTAATGCCTTGTACATAAGGGATAGGAATGCACGTTATTTCTTCTGTATTTGAAGAGGAAGACATATTAAAACTACTCAAAGCTCTTTTAATGAAGCAATTCTTATAACCATTAGATAGAAAGGAAGAAGTTATATATTGCAGTTCTTTATGTAAAAGATCATCTGAAGAACAATTGTATCGTATAGATTTATTGTATTATACAATTTTATTGTGTAGATTTTTTTTTTTTTTAGGAAATTTATTGACCTTTTTAGTTATCTTAGACCATCTACTTAGGTGGCGCTTTTTGGAATTGTCATTTATTGTTTGTTTAATTTGAGCTTAACATGTACTGAAGATGCCTGTGACCCACAGGCAAAAATTATACTATTAAATAATCTTTGTACGTGAGTTTTTTGTTATTAAGTACAATCTACACACAGCATTTAAGCCCCACCGCAAACTTGCTACCCTTATCCGTTCTACAAAAGATCAGCTTCCTCCCCTGTCAGTGCCTGGAGTTTATAAAGTACCCTGTTCTTGTAAGGTGGTGTACTCTGGACAGACAGGCAGATCAGCAACCATCTGCCTGGAGGAACACAAGTCATACATCTGCAACCACGACTGTGGTCAGTCAGGCCTTGCTGACCATGTCTTGGATACAACCCATAGGATCTCATGGAAAAAAACCACCATGTTCCACCACAGCAAATTCAGAAAAGAGAGCCTATTCTTAGAATCAGCAGTAGCTCTCAGAAATCAACAAAATCTTAATAAATACGGTTGCATTAAGCTTCCTAAGATTTGGGAAACACTTATCACCAGAGTCCCACCCTGCATTCCAGGTTGACCTCTACAACCGCCTTTAGAGGGCGCTCCACCTAGTTAGGACTTTAGTGTCACCCACGTGGCTGGGCTTAGTATTGTTTGTTATTTGTGTTTAGGTCACGATATTTTTTTTGTAATCCCTGAAGATGTCTCAGTGACTGAGAGAAATATAGGAAGTATTAAATTCTGTTTTAATCCTTTCTGAGTGTTGTAAAAAATCCATTAAGCCTCCAACATGATGTCCTCACAGCATTTAAGCCTCTACACACGTATGCATTTTTTGAAAATTATGGAGACAACTACCGTGTTTGAATAAAAACTTTAGTTTAATATAACTAAAATCTACATTCGACGTTTCGACCTTTATGTCAAGGTCATCATCATCTGGATCATACAATTATACACAGAAAACAAGCTACACTACAATCAAACTGGTTTGTTAAAGATACTGACCAACCACTACAACAATTGTTTGCCTTACCTCTGGTGGGGAAAAAAAAAATTATTATACATCAACACTAGACTATTATTAGTGTTATCTGTTGGTTGTAGAAATACATTGGGCGTAACAACAAGTATCTATCTATATACATATATTAACATCATGAATATACTTGTACATTCCAACCAGTTGGTATGGAATGGTTTCTAATACTAGTTGAAGATTGGTTAGAGTCCTGACTTAGTTGGATCTTATGTATTAGGTAGGCTGAATGTGTGCCATCCAGATCCTTGAAATTTTCATGCCATCTTTGTTGTTGATATTTGGGTGGTTTATCAGGATTTTGCAGGCTTCCTTAAATTTCCTTTCATACCAGGTTTTTGTGTGGTGTAAAGAGCGGGTGCTTTTCTGGTTGATTTGGTGTAAGGTGTTTAGCGCATGGTCTGAGAGGCCTGTTTCACCATAATGGTTATATTTAATGTGTCTAATGTGTTCTTTCTTGCATATAGGGATTGTCCATCCTGTTTCATCAATGTATGGTAAGTTACAGGTGCAGCAGATGCAATAGACACCAGGATGTGCTAATGGGAGGAGAGGATCCTTAGAGGAGTTGAATATGGTTTTAAGCTTAGTGGGTGGTTTAAAGGTGGCATTGAGGTTATAATGTTGTAGGATTCTGTTGATTTTTTCTTATAACCCTGTAATGTAAGGGATGGCTATGGTTTTACTGTAATCTAGATTCGTTTTTGTTATTGTTTTATGGAGTATTTTATTAATAGTATTTTTGTTATAGCCATTATTTATGAATGTGTCTGATGATTTTTAGTTCATGTTTCAGGGCTTGTTGATTAGAGCAAATTGTTGTAGCTCTGTTTTTAAGGGTGTTAATGACTCCATATTTTTGTGATGGGTGGTGGTATGAGTTAGCATGTATGTATTGGCCAGTGTGTGTATAGTTGTATGCTCCAGATGATGACCTTGACATAAAGGTCGAAACGTCGAATGTAGATTTTAGTTATATTAAACTAAAGTTTTTATTCAAACACGGTAGTTGTCTCCATAATTTTCAAAAAATGCATTCAGATCACCGTGTAAGCTTAAAAGAAAGGATCTACACACATGTTATCTACATTATTTGAAGTTAAGTTTGTCCTCCCCCTTTTCCAAGATTCATTATGAATTGAAATAAAAATTAAACATATTGTATATTTTCTAAGCTCTGTGTGACATAGGGTTACCATATTCTAAAATGCCAAAATGCTGACACCCCATCGCCTGACCAACTCGTTCCGGACACAAACATCTAACACAAAAATAAATACATATGTTTGAAATCTTTACCTTTGTAAGCTTTTCATAATTAGATGTGATGAGTATGCTTATTAGACCACACAAAAATATGAGATTTTAAGTGTCATAAGTCTTATGAAACAAGAGTAGGCCTACATGAAAAAGAATTAGACTTATCACACTACATACATTACTTTGCAGCCCATGCATATTTTTCACTAGACCTAATTTTCTTTAGCAGTTCTTTGTTTCGACACAAATAGTCGAACATATTTTTACATGTAAAATGTCTGTAATTAAATTTAACTATAGCAAGTCCTTTCACAGATTCTATGGTAAGTCTATTTCTTTCCTTGGTCCGCTGAGCTTGTATTAATGAAAAGAACCTTTCAACACTGGCATTGTGACCTGGAATTGCAAAAGAAAACTGAGCGATCTTTACAATTTCATTGTACTGTTCTTCACTCTTGCAGAATTCAATGTAGTCACACCATTTTTTCTGACTTGACACTTCTTTTCCATCATATGAAGCAACAAATCTCTTCAAGTTGGAAAATTGGTCAAAACATTTGCTGTCATCAACTTGCACGCCTCGCTCCATCAAGAAGTATATACATTCTTCTACACTTTCCCAGGAGAGTTCTTTAAGACCTAGCCACTTAAAACAGGAAAATTCATTAAACTGTTGCATACACATGTTCATATAGTCTAAACACCCTATATAGAGTGTTTCCACATTACAGCAATGAAGCCATCACTTTCCATGATATGAAGCCATCACTTTCCATTTTCTTCAACATGTCCTTTGCTTTCAATGGTATGAAATGTTCATTTTTCCTTTCCTGAAGAAGATCATGTAATGAATATAGTATTTCCACTAATAAGACATTAATAAGAAGACAATTCCCTCATCAATAAGGGAATTGTCTTCTTTCTCTAGCCTGCTAATATGTGAATGGAACACACCAATTAGAGACTGCAAATGCCATAGATAGATTTCACTGAAAGGGTCTTGAAAAAAGTTTATTACAGCTGGTGATCTGTTTTGAGATAAAAAGAATGATTTAAGAGCTGAATACATTTGAATTAGTCTTTGAACAGCAGGGTACAAGGATAGCTATCGTGTTTTACTGTGATTTAAAAGTTGCTGGTATATCCACAAACTCCCAGAAATCCTTGAGAGACTCCACACGGACAGTGTATATTGAAAAGTAATTATATATTTTAACTATTAAAGTTTGTAGGTCAATCAGGTCTGTACTATGTTGGATGCAATTATTATGGATGTGTGCAGGACATCCCACTCCGACCAATGATTGGTTACCCATCCTCTTCAAGTTGGCAAATACATTATTGCCTTGACCTCTTGCAAGACCCCCAAACATGGTATTGCAATTATCACCCCCAAAAGCAACACATTTATTTTGAAGTCCCAAATTGTTTAGTGTTTCACTGACATAAGTTGAAATAGTTTTTGCAGTTTCATTTGGTTTGCTCTCAACATTCACTATTTTAATCTGTAAACCTCCATTCTTGTTGTCAAAATATTGAATAAGGATAGGAAATACTTTCACATTACTGTAGTTACTAGCCTCTATTGTGAAACACCTATAAAGGGAATATCTGCCATGGATTTGCCATGGAATATCTGCTATA
The DNA here is from genome assembly GCF_054136105.1 of Typopeltis vanoorti. Taxonomy (NCBI): domain Eukaryota; kingdom Metazoa; phylum Arthropoda; class Arachnida; order Uropygi; family Thelyphonidae; genus Typopeltis; species Typopeltis vanoorti. The sequence goes on along the minus strand of NC_143552.1, from coordinate 17,061,740 downwards.
GTTTCTATCAAATAGGGAGCAAGAACAGAATTTACAACGTCTTGTGTTTTTGTGCGACCACTCAACACTTTGGCTGCAATTTTTGAATTGCTGAAAATTTGTTTCAACAATCCAGGAGCACAGTCCATGGAATTGCAACTGTTGTGATGAACAGCAGTATGATATGCAAGGGTCCCCTCAGCAGCACTTACACTGTCTTCCAATTCTGAATTTGGCTTGATAAAATAATCACTTAATTTCCCTGTTGAACTCTGTCCCCTAACACACTTTAAATGCTTTTCTGTTTTTGCATGTTTTTGCATCCAAGTCTCTTATCCCATGCTGTGCGACTGAAACGTATGTACCAGGACTGCATGCAGTGCATTCAGCTTCCCATGGCTCACGTCCAGGGTGAAAACATGGAAATTTTTCCCTATGATTATCATTGAAGGAGCACTTTCTTTTAGCTTTAGACATCCTCCAGATAATCTGAAATAAATATAAGTAAGATGATATAAAATTATATCATAATGTTTAGGTAGGCCTACATAACGGTTATGTCATAACCTAAAACGTGGTATATATTTTAATTCTAATATAATTTGATAATTTAATATCTTTCTTACTTGGTAAGGTCATTAATGTTAATTAAAAATGAACAATACTAAGGATGTGTCTTGATTTCCACTTCAAACACCACCACTATCATAGCACTAAGCATGCAGTAACGCCATCGTGAGGCCAGCGAGAAAGAGCGAAAAGTTGAAAAAAAAAAACAAGTGCGGATATCTAAAAGTGCAATTCTATTCAATTATTGATTCAATTGTTTGTTAATATAACCAACCTCCTGCATTTGTGTTTCTGCAATGTTACCAACACAGGAGAAACACCTGGGGGGAAAATCTAAAATGCTCCCACAGAAATGCGGACAAAACGGGAGGGGGGGGTCGAAAATGTATGCCGACAGATATTTTCATTATCAAAATGCGGACATGTCCGCATAAATGTTGACGTATGGTAACATGCTGCTAAAGCAGCATCAGTTATTAATGCCATTCTTATAATTCTCAACCTCTGTCTCACAGGCACACTGTTTCAACACTGTGTATTCTACAGATATTTCTATGGTCACTGCTCCAGTGAATTGGCAACAACGATCATTCCTCCACTTTCTGTTGCACCTGTTAAAAGAAGAGCTACATCTGCCCAGCCCCTTTACTGTGCCGCTGCAAACACACCTGCTTTTATTCATCCTCTTTCATTGTGTCCACCTATGTCCTGTGGATAATCCCAAACCAAATGTTACAACAACCTGCAACTCTTCAAAAAAAAAAAAAAAAATTCTATCTCAGGCTTCACATGCACCCCCACACATGTGCCTAGAGGTCTCTTGACCTATCATATATGGGATAAATATAAAATATATATATATGTATATTATTTGAGATGTTCAGTTGCTGAACATCAGTAACAATTTAAATGTGCACTTTCATTTGAAAAACCAAAAGAAAGAAAGAACATAGTAAATAATATTTCATTCTGAAATAATCAATTCATTCAATGAAAAATAAAATACTACATATTTTTATTTTTATTATTATTATTTGATATTTTCTTGCAGTACAAAAAAAAAAAATAAATAAATAAATAAAAATCACAGCACATTTGAAAAATACATTTATTACTAATACGTGATATTTTTGAATTATCTATTCTTTTACTACTGTTTTGCACTAAAAATATGTAACACATACACACTTTTTTTAATTAAAATCTTTCTAAGATAATTGTATCAGATAATTTATTAAAAAATTTTAGGATGTCAACTAATCAAGCAGTTGAAAATGAAACAAGACATTATTGATGTGTTATTATTATCTCAAGATCCCCATGGAGTCCAAGACTGTACTGTAACATCTGAGGAAGTGTTTTTTTCTTTTCCTTCTCAATAGCAATGAGAATAATCTAAGCTTTTAGCCTTTTCTTTGAGCTGAGAGGATTATTATCCATTATTTCTAAGGCAGCGTATTTCAGAATAGTAACCAGCAGCAGAATTAGTCATCTTTGGAATTTTTTTAAGAGGAAAAAAAAATTATCACTACCGAACTTTCTTTTTTGGGTAATAAATGTAATCAATTTTTATATGGTGAAAATATATAACATGAAATGTATTTGTGAAATTTAGAATCATTTCAGCAAACAGCTGAACAAATGGCTGTTGATTTCAAAGAAATAGTCCATTATTAGAAGTATCTGCTTCGACAGATACAACAATATTATGGCCTTATTCTTTTGTCAGAATGGTAAAATGAAGAAATAAATTTCGAATACTTTCTGTAAAAACTTTAAAATCAGTAGAAAATTACACAGTAGTCATTCATAGTTCAGTTTTAGAAACAGGGGGGGGGGGGACAGAGAAATGCAATTGGAAATCGGAAATCTTCAAAATGAGCGTAAATTTCACCATATCCTATCTACAGTGGTTAAGCGATGGATACCTTAGCAATGTGCATCCTACAAAAAAAAAAGTTCAAAAAATCATCTATTACAATTTTAAGTGAAAGACCAAAGTGACTTTCTGTAAATATCATTCAATATATATTTTAATATTAATAAGGAATGTCTTGCAATTGGAAAGTCAATAATGCAATTTAACATTTTTTTTTTTTTGTTATTATTATTAACATCTGACCTCTATAGAGTCAGAGACTCATGGAGGTACACACTATTGCACACAATGCTCATCCAACCATGCATTAAACTGATTCAATGTGTCTACATTGACAAGATACTCAGGCAATGCAATTCACTCACCAACCACTCCTCTCCATGCAAAGAACCTGTCACTCACTCCTCTGCTCACATCCTCCTTATACAGTTTCCAGTGATGGCCTCTTGTTCTACCTGCCCTCTCTTGTTCTATGAAAAATCTCTTCCATGTCAACCTGATAACAACCTCTGACTAACTTATTGTCTCAATCATATCCCCTTCCCTCTTCCTCCTATTCACAAGGCTTTGTAATATACATTCTCTCAATTTGTCCTCGTACTCCACATTCCAAGGACCAATGACCACCTTTGTGAATCTTCTCTGGACCCATTCCAACATATCCTCGTCACCATGAAAATCTGTCAACCAGATATGTGCACAGTAATCCATATGAGGCCTGATCAATGGCTTATACAATGGCATCATCATATTTCTGCATGTGAGGGCACTTCGCATCATTGCCAATGTGATGTCTTCACCACTCATGCAGTGTGGCTCCTGAATTTCGGATCCTTGTTCCACCACCACTCCCATATCCCTCATTTCCTTTACCTCCTTTAATGTTTCCCCACCAAATGCATCCCATTGCTGCTTACCAAATTTCAAAACCTTACACTTTGCAAAATTAAACTGATAGTTCCACTTACCTGTCCATTCATGCAATCTATTCAAGTCCTCTTGTAATGCCATAACATCTGCTTGATTCTGCATTGCCATTCCAAATTTTGCATCATCAGCAAACATATTACTAGTTAAACCCATCTCAATATCATTAATATACAAATTGAACAACAATAGTCCCAAAACCGATCTCTGCTGTACACCACTAGTGACGTTCCTCTTTTGGGAAACTGCACCACCATATACAAATTTCTGATGCCTATTTGACTGCTAGTCACTGATCTAACTCAGAAGTCTATAATCCAATCCCATCTGTTTTAATTTATTTAGCAGCTTGTCATGTGGCATTCTATCAAAAGCTTGTGCAAAATCCAAGTACTTCACTATACTGTATATGCATCAAGGTATTTGTCACCTTGTTATAGTGATGTACTTGGATTTTGCAAAAGCTTTTGATAGTCTGCCACATGACAAGGTGCTAAATAAATTGAAACAGATGGGATTGGATTATAGACTTCTGAGTTTGATCAGTGACTAGCAGTCAAATAGGTTTAACCTGATAACCTGCGATTATCAGGTTTTTTAACCTGATAACCGCAGAGAATACTGCTGTTATAAACCCATTTCTGTATCCTACTTCTAACCAATCCCTCTAGTACCTTCACCACAACTCCAGATATACAGATTGGCCTATAATTTGAAGCCGCAACCTTATCACCACTTTTGTGCAGTGTAACAATTTTTACTTCCACTCATTTGGAACCTGTGTGTTGTAAGATTTATTAAACAGACATGCTACTGCCAATTCCCTGGAACATTTCCTTAAGATGCATGGGAATATGTATTAACATCAAGGTTATTTATTTCTTCATATACCTTTCTGGCCTGGTTGGCCGAGTGGTTAGCGTATTCGATCTATACCATACTAACTGAGTCACTCTCCTGGCTTGTACTTTATACTCTTCATGCAACTGATTATTACCATTTTTCATTTTGTACTGCCTCCAAAATACCTTCTTCTTCCAGATTTCATGCTTAAGCACCTCATTCATCCATTTTAGACCTACCTTATTCAGCCTTTTGGCCTTCAGAGTACATTCACACATTGATGCTGTTATGCATTTCTTTGTCAGTTCCAAGTAGCATCTATTTCCTTACCACTGAACTCCTCATTCCATGCTATAACTCCAAGTTCATGACAAGCTTATGAGTTGTCTCATAAGCTTGTTATGAACAACAGACTTGTCCTTCCACATATGTTCTTTTCTCATAGTCTGCATATGGCTAGTCACAACCTAGATGATCACTTCATAATCACTCTCACCAACTGGAAGAAAGTGCAAAGCTCCACTTACAGTTGCATCTTCTGATAATATGATTAGAACTAAAATGCCTGATCCTTGCATGCCCTCTTTTACATGCTGCTTGTGAGATAGTCATCTCTTAAGAACTCGAGAAATTCATTTTCCTTTTTCTCAAATGCTATCTCTTCACTCCAATGTATACTGATAAGTAAATTCTTCCATAATAATTACCCTTCTTTTGTTTACTAATCCAAGTTGTTTATACATTTCTTCATCACCATTCTCCTCATTCCCTGGCCTATAACAACATCCAACTAAATATGTCTTTCTGTCAGCCACCTCACACCACATTGCCTCATAACCATTGCCACTTTTCCCCCCCCTTTCATGTCTACCTTATGTCAACATAATTCCTCTGCTATCATCAGCAGCACTCATCCTGCCTTTTTGTCCTTTCTATCCTTGCTAAAAATACTGTATCATTCCATTTCTATTCCTGTTAGGATATCATCTCCATTCAGCCATGTCTCACTTATTCCAATGATTTTGGGGCAAAATAAACTCAATCAATGAAACCATTTCATCCCATTTTTTTCTGATACTTCTGGCATTTGTAAACAAACAGAGCAGTTCATTTTCAGGTCTATAGCCAGTCCTATTCAAGCCACTTGTTGGTTGTGATTTCCTCACCACATCTGCCTTTGCCCAATCATGTTTATCACCGCTTACATATGTCTGTTCAGTCTCAACTTCCTCACCCACATTGCAATATACTCCATCTCCATACACACATTCACTGTTCTTTCAACATCCATTCTCTCTATGTCATATCTCCCTGTCCACCTGGGCTTTCTCAGTTTTTCTCTTGCATTTCTCATTCTCTCTTCCCCTCTGATGCTACTACTGTTTTGACTGCCAAGCATTTCTGCCTTTTCAATACCACTCTCCTGATCTTTCAATTCATCTGTTACTTCTGACTCTTGCTTGCATCACACACTGCATTTCCATCTAGCAATACTTTCTCCAGGGCACTCCCAAAGCCATTCAAATGTATATTGAATGTACATCATGCCTGTATAATTACATTCTTCCATCAAACACATGTTATTCATCCACAAACTGTACTCCCTTCTCACACACCTCCACCAGCATACCATTCATCATTCTGGCTCTCCGTCTCAACTCATCACTGTCATACCTCAGCAACATACTCACAACGTTTCCCACCACACTGTTTTCTTTCACTCTTCTCAATAACCTCCTGATATTTTTCCCGACATGCTCTTTATGTCCACCTTGATCATTTGTACCCACAACTACCACTAATTCTCTTGCTTGTTTCTTCCTCATGTCCATTGCATGAATTATCCTACTCATTCTCCCTTCTGGATAGCAGACCTTATCAACTCTCTCATTAACTAATCCTCTAACTATGGAATCTCTATACACTGGAATCACTCTTCACCACTTTTATCCTATTTTCTTTCATTGTATTCTTTTGCACACTTGCATTACTTTTCACTAGACATCTAATATCACTCCACATATTCCTCATTTCATTTTTCATTCAGTAACTGTTTCATCAAATCTTTCCATGTTCCTAAAATGTCACTCTCATAGTCTCACTACCTGTCGTTGTGCTGCACCTTATTCCATTTTCTCATATATACTTCTTTTCATTCTCTTACCACTAACTTTCAATTCTGCATTCCTTTGTTCATAAAAATAGAAAAACTTGTTTCTAAAATTGAAGCAGGACGATCCATATAATGATATTTTCCAAAGAAAGAAAGCAAAGGTTCATATTTATTTCAGTACCTGTTATTTATAAATATATAACATAATGATTTTGAGGTGCAAACATATGAAAGTAGTGCAAAAATAATTTCTGCAATATTGTCATTAAAATGAAGGAGCAAGATGGAAAATTTACTATTACTAAATATTTCAGAATAGCTTATTTATTTTCACACATGAGAAATTTGTTTTTATCTTTTGGAACAGACACAATAAATAAATTGTGCAACAAAAAGTTCAAATATTGAAGGACAATGAAGAATTTCCACAGTACACTTTAAGTCAAGTGACATAAAAGTCACTCCATTACAGTTAATCCCCTAATGGCTCTGCAATTGTCATTAATGGATTAATGGTGGAGGAGGGTCATTACATGAAAAAGGCAGCATAAACCTACCATTTCGGCCAGTTGGGAGGTTAGTACTAGATAAAAAAAAAAAAAATAATAATATTAATAATGCCAAATACCTGTTGGATTTCTGCTCAGTACATGGACTGGTTATTACTAACACAATGTTCCAACATAAAAATGTGGACAAATTCACATGAAGAGAAGAAGTATGGAATAAGGAACGTCTCATCGAGTATGTTATTATTGATAGTGATGTTTTCTCGCTGGCACAGGACACTGGAATGTACAGAGGATTTGAAATTAGAAGTGATCACCATTTATTCTTGAGCAGAATAAAATTGAATTTCATATTGAAAAGAACATGTAAGAAAGTTTTAAAAGGAATAATAGTTGACCAGCTCTCAGATGTGAACTGTAGACTAAAATACACAAAGGTTATTGAAGAAAAAATGAAAGTGTTTGAGAATAGGTACCAAACCTTGGAGATTCATTGGCAAACCCTGAAGAAAACATTGATTGATTCAGATAGAGATGCACGTGGTGAGGTTGTCTACGTGGATAGAAAAATCAGAACTCCATGGTGGACACGGAAGTTAAAGAGGCGGTGAAGGAAAAGAATAAAGCATATCAAAAGTTCCTGGCAAATAAGTCAGCTTGTGCTCTTAGAGAATACAGAGACAAATGTAAAAAAGCTAAACACTGTGTAAAACTAGCTAACCAGAAATCATGGGAACTCAGAAATGGTGGAAAGAGTACTGTAAAAAGAAGTAGAGATGATAAAGGTGACATGATAATTGGAGAAAAAGTATGTATGGAGTAATTGCTTCGAAAAATTACTAAATGAAACAAGCAATGACAGCACAGTGGTAAAAACCCTGACCAGGTATGCAATAAAGAATACATATCCATACTTGAAGTAGAAAAAGCCATCAAAAACCTGAAATGTGGAAAGCAGGGAGTAGATGATATTTGACAAGAAATGTATCAGTTATGGAGATATAAAAGCCTTTCAGTGGCATAGTTCAGAGTGCCTGGAGAGAGGGTAAATTCCAGATGATTGGAGTAGAATTCTGATAGTACCCATATATAAAAAGGGAAATAAAGCTGAATGTGAAAATTACAGAGGTATTTCCCTGCTGAGTGTTCCTGGTAAAATTTATGCAAATATACTGAAAAATGATTGAGAAGGTTTGTGGAAGGGAAGCTTGATGAAGAACAAGCTGGATTCATGCCAAATAGAGGCTGTAAGGATTAGATTTTGACTTTACGACAAATACTTGAAAAATCATGGGAATATGACAAAGATCTGTATTTAAGGTTTGTGTTGTTATGTCCCTATTCTATCTTACGATTTTGTTTGTCTTAAAATTGCCTTCGTCTATATTCTTCTAACTTCTACTTTCAAGACATCACCAAAATTCCTACTAACATCTGAGTTATTGTTCCCCGTAGTATCCCTAGTATTTGTATTTTAACTGCACCCTTTGGGATATTTAGTTTAAGATATTTTATACATAAACAGAGAAAAGGAACTCAAATATCTGAAAGTGTAACTATTGCAGTCGTGACACTATTTCTTGTTACTCAACATTAATTCCTTAAACTTCCCCGTTTCTTAACATTAATTCCCCGCGTGATTAGGCTCGAATGTTTCTAAGCGGTGCATTGGATTAGCGATATCAGACAACTTTTTTATCATTAAACAAAAGGTTTATTATTTCTCTAAACATGGTACATATCAAAAATACTCAACTAAATTACTTACACACTAAAATTAGCTTAATACAAGTAGATGGGCTATGATTCGACAAAAGTTACTACGATCATGCCTCCACAAAATTTCATACAAAACATGAATTCACATAACATGGACAAATCAGATTACCACACACTATTAGATTATTCAACTTCAAGTGCACTAACAAAATCAATAACTACTCTAGCACATACCTATGACAATTCCGATTCTCTACACATCACACTAGGCATTCAAATTCCTCAGGCTACTTGATTACTCAATTCACACTAATCAAACTCAATATTAACAAAACCATTTACTTCATTAACACACAACTATGTCATTAACTTTCCTTTTACAATATATTAGGCACTCAAGATTCTTAGGACAATTAATTATTCACAAATTATCAACACTAGCTAGCTTACTTTTAACACTCTCTATCAAATTGAGTGCCTAATATAATTTCTATATATTAGGCACTCAATTCAATATAACATAAGAGTCCTATTATAATTTCTCCCTAATCACTTTAACAGTTCTGTATTATGACAATGGTATCAATCACAAACAACTTCTAGTTAACATAAGACAAATTTCACAATACCTTTCTTTAGCTTCACTTACGGGCCTTTACCTTCTACTGAACGAACTTGCATGCATAACTTCTTGCAATTCAGGGCTATATAAACATCTGCTCCGTCGGCTGTACTATCCGAAACGAGGACATCGATATTTTCACAGGTTCCTATGACTTTATGGCATATTTCGCTTTCTACATAGGAATACGGGAATGGCTTTTCTGCTCACCTTCGATTCCTTGTTGTGGCATGAGGATATAAGTCATATCTCTCCACTCAGGAACACCGTGAAATCCACTAGAAAACCAAACTCTAACCACCACGACTATCCAAACGTTTCTTCTCCTCTGGCAAAAGGCAAAAAGGCCTCAAGCCTCCTTGACTATCTAAACGTCTTCTCCTAAACCCAAAAGAGCCTACTCTTCGAACAGCCTCGAGGGGGGGGTTACCAACCCTTTTATAGCTGCTCTCCTAACGGCGCCCTTTCTTACTTCTTTTCCCCCGCTTCCTACTTGTTTTCCGTCTATCTACCAATTGGGTAGCATTTTGCCGCCATACGTCATTTTAATCGGCAACTCGTAATGAAGTTTCTATCCGGGCATAGGCCCTAAGCGATATTCCGTTATTTCTCTTGTTAGCCTCTATCTTAACCCCCTTTTAAATCTTTTCTCAGAATTCTACTTAATGCTTAATCTGTAGCTTCTTACATAGCGTATTTCATGACTCATTCTTTTATACTTATACACTTAACTCTTTCATTCTTGATCGCATTACTATATTAATTCTTAGTTAGCTACTTATTTAATACAAATTCCTTGTTTAGTCATAATACATCATAATACATTTTTTTCTTTTGTTATCTTAACTAAACAATAGACCTTTACATTTTACTCAATTTATACTGGATGCAAGAATATTTTATTAATTAAATTATTCCTTTTATGCAGGGGTTTTTATTTATGTTATTTATTTTTTTTGTTACACCATGATAACTGAGAATGTTATACTCTCAGGATATCAGGTGTAACAGTGTACCTGCAAAAGGCATATGACAAGGGGCCAAGAGAAAAGCTATTAAAAACACTACAGTCATATGTTATTAAAACACTTAAGGAATTGAACAACGTAGTTAAGGATATAAATTAAATTAAACTTTAATAAATATTTTTTTTTTTTCGATATTTCGGCAACGTCACGTTGCCATCTTCTAAAGGAACTTACAAAAAAAATTACGTGCACGTAGGCACTACAACACAGAAACTGGGAATGAAGAGATGAAGCTATTGTTCTCCTAACAGTCCAGATGGTGCCCTCTAGCAGGCTAAGTAGGTGTTCTTGGCTGTTGGGCTGAAGGTCTGCTGATGTAGGCCTCCCAAATTTGGGGCAGTCGCATACAACCAAATTTGTTGAGGTTTGGAGAATTTCTTAGGGCTGAGGCTGATTCCATAAAGAGTCTTTCAAATTTGTATTTGCTATGGTGTATCACTGTAGCTTTCTTCCAACGTATTCTGTGGCATGTATCCAGAGCATGGTCCGCAAGTCCAGAATGACTGTATTTGTGAAAAACGGATGTGGTCCTTGTGTTCCGAAATTCTGATATTTGCTGTCCTGCCTGTTTGGCCAAAGTAAGACAGTTTACAACTGCAAGGGACCTGGTAAACACCAGGTAGGTCTAGGGGAAGTGGTTGGTCTTTAGTGGAGCGGATAAGGGATGCCAATTTTCTGTAAGGTTTGTAACAGGAGGTCAGGTCATGTTTTTTTAAGATTTTGGTAATCTTTTCTGAGGTGCCTCGGATGTAGGGAATGGTGATGGATTTAGAGTAATCCTTGTTGTGGACGGGGGGAGGGGATCTGTGGTTTGTAGGTTCTAATATTTTTTGGATTTTGGGGGGGGGGGGGGTAGCCATTGGCTGAGAAAGTGTTGAGGATGTGATTTAGTTCAGTGTTTAGGGCCAAGTCGTTTGAACAGATTAGTTTAGCCCTGTTGTATAGTGTTTTCACTACTCCATATTGTTGTGAGGGGGGATGGTGGGATTGTTGGTGAATGTATCTGCCTGTATGGGTGGGTTTTCTGTAAACTGAGAAAACCAAGGATCCATTAGGCTGGTGGGTGACTAGTGTGTCTAGGAAAGGGAGGCTGTTGTTTTCCTCTTTTTCCCCGAGTGAATTTGATCCTGGGGTGTTGGTTGTTTAAGTGTGTTAAGAAGGAGAGAAGTGTTTCAGAGCCATGTGGCCAAATAGCGAACACATCATCAACGTAGCGAAGCCATACGGTTGGTTTTGTGGGGCAGAGGCTAAGGCTTTTTCTTCCAAGGTCTCCATAAAGAAATTGGCCAAGGGTGGGGAGAGTGGTGAACCCATGGCTGTCCCCTCTATTTGTTTGTAGAATTTTCTCTGCCACACGAAATAGCCTGAGTTCATTGTGAACTGAAGTAAGGCTGAGATCTCGGGAGAAAATTTAGCTTGGATTAGCTCTAAAGTTTCCTCGAGTGGGACATTTGTAAATAAAGAGGAGACATCAAAGCTGACCATTATGTCAGTATGTTGGAGTGTAAGGTTTTCTATGCTGGCTTTGAAATGGGCTGAGTTTTTTATGTGTGATGGTGTGTTGCCAGTATAGTGTGTGAGCTCTTTGGCCAAATGTTTAGCTAATTTGTATGTGGGGGAATCAATGCCATCCACTATGGGACGTAATGGCACATTTTCTTTGTGTATTTTTGGGAGTCCGTAAATACGGGGGGGGGGGGGTATAGAGTTAAACGGCTTTAATCTGTTGGTAACTTCTACAGGCCAAGCAGTGACTCTCTTAAGGAGCCTGTGAAGTTTTCTGATTTGAGAGTTGGTGGGATTGTAATTGATAGGGAGGTAAGTGGCCCGATCTAATAGAAGAGCATTCAGCTTACCTGTGTAGTCCTTTTGGTTAAGTACTACAGTTGCATTTCCCTTATCCGCTTTGGTGATAACTGATTCTTTATTATTCTTCATTTCCTGTAGAGCTTTATATTCCTTGTTTGATATGTTGGTTTTTGGTGGTCTTGCTTTGGAAAGGACACAGGCTACATCCAGTCTTACACTGTTGGCGACTTGATGTGGAAGGTGGCGGATTCCGCGTTCGATCTGGATCATAATATCCTCACTAGGTATTTTATTGGGAGCAATGGCGAAGTTGTGTCCACGTGACAGTGCGTTGAGTGCTTCAGGCTTGGTTGATTACTGTGTTGGTAGCAGGTTTTGGAAGGACAGTAGAGTTCTTTTTTAATTTCTCGAACTTTTTCATCTGTCGGCCTCGTATTTTTTTAAATTCTTTTTCGGCAGCGGTACATGAGATGTCATGTAAAATCGACCAAAGTTCGTTGTTCAAAGTGCACGAAAGCTCATCTTCGACGGCACGAATAGCTTCGTTAATGTCCGCTAAGAGCGACTGCGTGGCGGTGATTTGTTCGCGTAGCTAGCGCGGTTATATATTCGGAAAGCTTTTTGTGACACAAACCGGTGCTTAAATTTTACACAGTTCGGGATTACTTTATTATCCCGGCAGCGTTTCAGGAACGCTAGACGATTTAATTGTCTAGACAGCTTCAATTTCAATTTACCGTATTGGCGGGCCTTCCGTGCGATTGTATCTCCTTGGGCACCATCTGGACTGTTAGGAGAACAATAGCTTCATCTCTTCATTCCCAGTTTCTGTGTTGTAGTGCCTACGTGCATGTAACTTTTTTTGTAAGTTCCTTTAGAAGATGGCAACGTGACATTGCCGAAATATCGGAAAATATTTATTAAAGTTTAATTTAATTTATATCCTTAACTACGTTGTTCAATTCCTTAAGTGTTTTAATAATGCATAACCAACGTATAAGCCTGTCTACGAGAAGGAACTACAGTCATATGGTGTCAATGGGGCATTATATCAAGCAATATTTAGTCTTTATTTGAGTTGAAAATCAGCAGTTAGAATTGAAGGAAGTACAGGATGATGTCTTGATGTTAATTCTGTCTGGTATCAGACAAGGATGGACATTATACCCTCTGTTATTCATTATCCATATAGATCACATTATGAAGCTAAGTTGTTTTTAAACCTGATATCAAAATGGACGTATTTTTTACTTTATGCAGATGATGTTATACTTTTAAATAAATCCAGTACAAGTCTGCAGATGCCCTGACTAAATTGAATAACTGTTGTAATAAATGCAGTATGGAAATCAGCAATAACATGACAAAGACAATGAACATAAGCAGGAACATTGAAAATATCAACTGCATTGAATGGAGAACTGAGGGAACAAGTAAAACATTTCAGCTACTTAGGGCACAATTTTTAGTGAAGATGGTAAATTAAATATGGATATAGACAACAGAATCAACAAAGCTGGTTATGGTAGGATATCAGCTGAATAAATTTATATGGAATAAGTGAGAAATTAGTCAAAATACTAAATTAGCAGTATACAAGACATTGTTCAAACCAATTTTAACTTGTGGATCTATGAGCTGGGTTAGAAATAAAACACTTGACCAAGGATTAGAGACCACAGATATGAGAGTCCTGAGAAAGATTAGAGGCATGAATATCATATCAAAAATGAAGATATTAGGAAAGAACTTGACACTGTTAGCATCCAGGATGTGTTAGCAGAGCTAATCTCAGGAAGTATGGTAACTGAAACAGAATGGAAGCGTTAAGATTAGCAAAACAAGTCTCTTCCAGGTTGAGAGTAAGTCCAAGATATAGGTGGGCTAATACAGTAAAAAGTGCCTTAGAAGACAGAAATAGATCTGATAATTTTGAGTTTTGACCGATAACTGCTTGATTTGGAGGGAAATTTTGGAGGGTGTCGGTTTAATGCAGCAAAATGTAAGGTTTGCAGGGGCATGCCAGTAGTTTCCGGTGCCTGTGTGCAAAACTTTAGCTGGTGCCCCTATAGCCAGTAGTGTCTGGCGCCTGTGTTCAAAACTTTAGTTGGCGCCCGATAGCCAGTAGTGTCCAGCGCCTGTGTTCAAAACTTTAGTTGGTGCCCCTATCCCCCTTCCCTCCTCCAATAAAAAAATCACTTTGAAAAAACGTTTTCTTAAAGTTTTTCCTCCTCTGTATGCGTTGCACACATTGCACATATGGCCTGCACGCCCTGAAGGTCTGGGAAATGTTTGGGAAACATCGATGGGATGCTGCATACTCTGTGGGAGGTGTTATACTGGAGGAAGTAGGGGAGACAAGAGATCTGGGATTGATGATTGATAGAAAGCTGAAATTTAGGGGACATATTGCAAAGGTGGTGAAGGTAACACAGAGGATTGCTGCAATAATGAGAAGGTCACTGACCTGCAGAGATAAAAGGGTTATCATTCCATTGTATGACTCTGATCAGACCACACTTAGACTATTGTTCTCAGATTTGGTCTCCAGGATTTGAAGGGGGTAAATTAACTGTGGGAAAGGGTACAAAGATAGTTTCATGACTGTACAATGTTAGGTTATGGTTTGGTGGATAGAAGAAGGAGAGGTGATATGATTGAGATTTTTTTAAACTGTTGAAAGGTGGAGAATTGAAAAGAACTCCCCAGGGTTGACTGGGGAGTTCTTTCGCTTGGTTGAACAGAGCGAAGGAATGATGACAAGAGGCCATCCCTGGAAGTTACGAAAGGAAACCGTGAGCAAGAGGGTGAGGAGTGCTTTCTTTTCATGGAGGGTGGTTGAACCATGGAATGCGTTGCCTGATGGAGTGGTGAGAGTGAGAATGGTCAATGAGTTTAAGGAGTGGTATGATAGTCTTTGTGTTTCTTGGGGGGACCCCCCCCCTCAATGAGTCTTGACAGACTTTGTGTTTCTTAGGAAGGACCTCCCATGATGAGTCTTTTGACTCCATGGAGGCCTGTATAATAATAATAATTGTTAATAGAAAGTTCGTAATGATATAAGTTTTTCATGTGGTCCTATCATACTATCCTGTACATCCTTTGAAAGTACCTGTCAGGAATTTGATGATGGGGGGGGGAAGCATTATGCAGTGCAGTGGACCCTTTTACTAACAGCTAGGTTAAAAGAGGTAAAAGTTAATGGAAGTTTTTAATTAAAGGATATTAATTTGATATAACTGCAGAAAATTTTTCGAAGGTAAAGATGAGAAATAACATTTCTACAAGACTTAACAGAACTGAGATGATATATATTTAAAAGTGCTGAGCATAAGGTATTGATAACGGTGTAGAAATTGTCAATAAAACTGAGAATAAAAAAATCAATACTGGAAAGATGAATTATTATTAACATCTGACCTCCATGGAGTCAGAGACTAATTCTGGAAGGTAACTTTGCACACACTTTGCATACAATGCTAATCCAACCATGCCTTAAAATGATTCAGTGTGTCTATATACACAACACACTCAGGCAATGCATTCTACTCACCAACCACTCTCCATTTAAAGAACCTGCTCCTCATTCCTCTGCTCATACTCTCTTTATACAGCTTCCAGCGATGGCCTCTTGTTCTACACCTTCTCTCATTCTATGAAAAATCTCTTCCATGTCAACCTTATAACAACCTCTGAGTAGCTTATATATGACTCAATCATATCAACTCCTCCCCTCTTCTCCTGTTCATTCACAAGGATTTGCAATATACATTCTCTCAATGTGTCCTAGTGCTCCACATTCCAAAGACCACTAACCACTTTTTTGAATCTTCTCTGAACCCTTTGAAACATATCCTCATCTCCATGAAAATCTGGCAACCAGATTTGTGTATACAGTAATCCATGTGAGGAGTGATCATAACCTCTTTATTTCTGCACGTCAGGTTCCTCTGCATCATTGCCATTATCCAATGTGATGTCTTCCCAACTCATGCAATGTGACACCTGAATTTCAGGTCTTTGTTCCACCACCACTCCCAAATCTCTCATTTCCTCTACCTCCTTTAAAGTTTCCCCACCAAGTGTATACTTTGCATCCCATTATTATTATTATTATTCGGGTACCTCCATGGAGTCCAAAGACCTATCGCAGAAGACGCAATCTATCATACCTCTCCTTGAACCCATTAACAGAGAAAGCACTCACAACTGACTCTGGCAGTCCATTCCATTCATTCACCACTCTCCAAGCAAAAAATCCAGTCCTCACATTCCTACTAATTACACCTTTATTCAACTTCCAGGGATGACTGCTTGTTCTTGTCCCTCTAGCCAAGTGATAAAACATTTCCCCTACATCTGTCCTATAAAACTCTTTAAGGAACTTAAATGTTTCTATCATATCCTCTCTTTTTCTCCTATCAACCAACTTCTGCAATCCATACACTCTCAATCTGTCCTCAGGGAACATTCCACAGACCACTCACCATCTTGGTCACTTGTCTCTGAATCCTTTCCACTGCTTCCTCATCCCCAAGAAACCCAGGGGACCAGACTTGAGCACAGTAATCCAGATGTGGGCAAGGCCTTATAAAGATGAATAACAACTTATTGTTATTCACCATAACGGTTATTCATCACTTATTTTTAACGGTATTAACAATGCAAACAATTTTATTAATAGATGTTTTATTAATTGCTTATACTTCGCTGAATTTCAAATCAGCATTATCAGAGCCCAACACAGCTTGTATATGTGACAGTGAGCAAGTGAAGCAATGCAATTATAATGGACAAAAGATCTAAAGTCCTACTTTGCCACCATTTAATGTTGGAAAAAAAAAAAAAAAAAAAAAAAAAACATTACTGCTATATGTGGGAGTTGCTCTTAAGATAACAGTCTCCCAAATTTTTGGCAAATTAATGCAACCATATTTTTCAGGGTTAGGAGAATTCTTCAAAGTCATGGCTGACTCAAAAAATAATCTTTCAGATCTGTAACGACTTCTAAATAGCACATTCGGTTTTTTCCATCTAATCCTGTGTGAAGGGGTGTTTAAAGTGTGGTGTGCCAGTCCTGACTTGCCATAATAATAGTAACGAATGTATTTTTTATGTTCTTCCAGGTGGATGTTAACTGATCTTCCTGTTTTCCCATAGTAGGCGAAGGCCATGTTTCATTAGTACTTTGGCTATCTTTTCTGATGTACCTCTGACATAGGGAATAGAGATGGTAATGTTGTGTTCCTGTGTATTAGGGAAGGGAGAGAGGGGTAATATGGCTATGTAGTATTTTATCTATTTTGTAGGAATTGTAGCCATTGGCCAAGAACATATGGTGCAGATATTTGAGTTCTGTGGACAGAGCTGTATCGTTAGAACAAATGGCTCTGGCTGTGTGTGTGTACATATTTTTAAAATGCCATACTGTTGGACTGGATGATGATGTGATTGTTTATCAAGGTATCTTTCTGTGTGTGTTGGTTTTCTGTAAATGGAAAAATTATTATTAGAAGGCCTAGGTTATTAGTTTTATTATTGTTTTTCCCTGACCTCTGTGGGGGGTCACAAGACTCATCATGGGAGGTCAACGCTTTGAGATACAAAGTCTGTCATACCATTCCTTAAAATATTCCACAGTCTGCATGTTCACCCCCCCCCCCACCTCTCAGACAATGCTTTCCATGCTCTTACAAAAAACTTACAAAGTTACTCCATGCAAAAAACTTACCCTTTTACTCACCACCTCTTTTTTCAACTTTCAGGGATGGCCTCTTGACCTTGTTCCTTTCACTCATTCTACCATATGAAAAATCTCCTCAGTGTTAATACGATAATAACCTTTAAACAGATTAAATTCTTGATCATATTCCCTCCCTTCCCTGAACTTTGCTTCTATCCACCAAACTGTGCAGTCTGCATGCACTCAGTCTGTCCTCATAATCAATTTGTCAAGTCCTGATATCATTGTTGTTATCCATCTCTGCACAATCTCCAAGGTTATTTCATTCCCTTCAAATCCTGTTGACCAGATCAGAGAACTGAAATCCACATGTGGTCTGATCAAAGCTTTATACAATTGGACCGGCATACTTTTCTCTCTCGTGGTTAATGTTCTCCTCAACATTGCTACATTTCTTTGAGATGTCTTCACAATGTGTTCTTAGAACATCACATCTCTATTCACAATCACCCCAAGATCCTTTGCTTCCTCTATGTCTTCCAGTATAACTCCATCAATTGAGTATGAAGCATCCCATCTGTGGATGCCAAAGTTTAAAACCTTACATTTAGTTGCATTAAACTGAAACCCACATTCATTTGCCCACCCTTCCAGATTATTCAAATCCTTTTCAAGAGCCAAAACACCAGCACTGTTACTTAATAACCCTTCCAAGCTTCACATCACTTGCAAACATCTCCTTGTAGTCCTGTAACAATATCATTGACATAAGGATTGAACAACAATGGTTTTGGGACTCAACCTTGCGAAACTCCACTTGTAACCATCCTTTTCCCTGATACTGTTCCCCCATATACAACTCTCTGATATCCAAACCTATATGATGCAACTTAAAAATCAACGTATCATGTGGTACCCTGTCAAATACCTTGGAAATATCCAAGAACATGACAGTGTATCCGTATCCACTGATCTTGTTAGTCTTTTGTAAAAGGTAACAAGAGTGCCCTTGAACAGATCCACCCCTGCCTGCATAAAGTAATATTACCCTCATCATCATCACAATTCTGTATAGAGTTGATACCGATTTCTCCAAAATGTTAACAACTTAAGAAGAAGAAATGCAAACAGGCCTATAGTTTGATACCTCTATTCTACCATCATCCTTATGCAATTGATGTACTATCTAACCCTCCTCCCACTCTCTAGGAACCTGCCGCGGTGCAAGACTTTCATTGAACAGCCAAGTTAATGGCACAATCAGTTCCATTGCATATTCCCTTAAAACACATGGTGAAATTTCATATAGGCCCACCTGCCTTTTTAACATTTTACATATTCAGTATTCATAATACATCCTCCTCCTTCACTTCTAACACTTCACCACTGATTATCCCTCTAAGAATAAAGTATGTAGTACCAGGATAGAACACTCTAATAAAGTGATCATTAAATACCTCAACTATGTCATCTGCTTTGTTCATGCAATTCCCATCTGCACACAGCATGATAATCCATCCACTATCATTTTTACTCCCAGTTGCTACATAGCAAAAAAACTCCTTGGTATTCTTCTTGGATTGTAGTGCCAGTCTCCTCTCATATTTGAATTTTCCTCTCTTTACAATACTAGTCACTCACCTAGCATGAGCTTTATATTCCTCATTCAACTGCTCTGCCTCTCTCTTTATATGCCTTCCATAATCTTTTTTTTTTTCCCTGCAATTCTCCTTTTATTCCTTTTGTTATCTTTGACTCCATATTGCTTTATCTTCTTTGGATGTCAGTAAAGCAGTGGGACTGGATGGGATTTCACCACAGGTTTTGAGATAATGTGCTATAGAGCTGACACTCCATTGACCTGGCTTTTTAATGAAACTCTGGAAAAGGTACCGAAGGAGTGGAACGAGGGTAAAATAGTGGCATTACATAAGGGTGGTAGCAGACAGGAAATGTCAAATTATAGATCAGTTTGTTTCATCAGTAGTTGTTAAGATCTTGGAGAAATTAGTGAGGGGCCATATACAGCATTGGACAGACGAGGATAATGTTATCTGTGAGAGTCAACATGGATTTAAGGAGCACTCTTGCTTCAGTAATATGATTTCTTTTTATAATAAAGTGACAAGAGCGATTGAAGAGGGAAAGGCATATTCTGCAATTTTTTTGGATTTTACAAAGGCATTTGACAGGGTACCACGTGATAAGCTGATATTTAAGTTGTAGCACAGTTTAGATGTCAGGTTAGTGAACTAAATTCAGGATTGGCTATCTGATAGGTATCAGAGAGTTGTGTATGGGGGGAAAATATCAAGGAGGCAAAAAGTTACAAGTGGGGGTCCCACGGGGCTCAGTACTGAGACCTGTACTGCTTAACCTTTATATCAATGACATTGTCAATGGATTGTAGAGGAGATATTCATTTGTTTGCAGATGATATGAAGCTGGAAAGGGTGATTATTAATAGTGCAGACATGGTAGGCCTGCAAGATAATTTGAATAAACTGGGCAGATGGATAAATGAATGGGGAAATCGGTGTTATGCAACAAAATGTAGTCTTGAAGTTGGGATAAACTGATGGGAAGCTGCATATTCTGCTGGAGGAACTATACTGAAGGAAGTAGAGGAGGCATGGAATCTGGGGTGATGATTGTGAATGACAGTGACTGTAGAGATAAATGGGTTGTCATTCCATTGTATAAAGCCCTAATCAGATCTCACTTGGACTATTGTTCTCAAATTTGGTCCCCAGAATTTCGTCGTCATCGTCTGAGCAATTCAGGTATAGGCTTTTTATGTCCTGTTCCTGCTCTACAGATGAAGTTGATCTTTCCACCTTAATCTTGGACAGCCACGATTTCTTCTTCCTGTAGGTTTATATTTATATGCAAAGCTCTGAAGAAGTCCCCATGATTTGAAGGGGATAATTTAACTGTGGAAAGGTGCAGAGGCAGATAACAAAGATGGTATCAGGACTGTACAATGTTAATTATGAAGACAGGTTGAGGGAATGTGGAATTTGGCAGATAGAAAGGAAGCGAGATGATGTGATTAACACTTTTAAACTGTCCAGAGGTAGTTATGGGATTCACACTGAGTTCTTTCATTTGGTGAAACATGGGGAAGGAGCAAGAAAAAAAAGGACCATTCCTGGAAGTTACAAAAGGAAGCTGTGAGCAAGAGAATGAGGAGTGGTTTCTTTGCATGGTGGGTTGGTCAGCTGTGAAATGCATTGCCTGATAGAGTGGTGAGAGCATGAACGGTCAATGAGTTCAAGGAGTGGTGTGATAGACTTTGTGTTTTCTAGGATGAGTCTCCCACGATGAATCTTTTGACTCAATGGAGACCTGAATCATAATAATAATCACCCATGCAAATTCTTTCATCCATTGAACTTCTGCAAGCAATTTCTAAGTCATTTATAGAATCCTGTTTTATAATTCCACATAACATCCTTCTGTTCCGATACCTCCACATGACTATTCATCTTCCAAGTCAGGACTTCATGATCACTTTCACCGACTTTGGGCAAGTATGAGGGGGTGTTCAAAAAAAGACTGAACTTTTTAAATAGCGCACCAACCAGCACAGAGAGTTCACTAGGGCTACTGAGCACACCTAGCGGCAGGTTTTGACAACATACTGCCATTTGCCTCGTTCTGCTATGAGCATCAGTTGTCAAGTTACATCTGCTAAAGTGAGCACATGCACAAACTGTTCGTCGGATTGGTGACAAAGCGTGCGTGCACATGAAATTTTGCTGCAAACTTGGCAACAGTTTTACAGGGAGATTTCAATTGCCTAATCAAGCCTACGGGGAGGACTATTAGCTGAACACAGTGCTATGAGTGGTTTAAGAATCGATGAATGAGTCAGCCAAAGATCAAGGTGATGTTGGTTGTGTTTTTTGATTGAAAAGGCATTGTCCATTATGAATTTATACCATGTGGGCAGATGGTAAACAAAGAGTTGTATCAGGAAGTTTAAACTTGTTTGAGGAATGCTGTGCTCAGGAAGAAACCTGAATTGTGGGAAAAACACACTTGGATGTTGGACCACAACAATGCATCTGCTCACACGTTGCTCCTCATCTGCAGTTATATGGCAAAACATCCAACATCCGTTGTGTCCCATTCACCCTATACCTCAGACTTAGTCCTAGCAGACTTTTTCCTGTTTTCCAAACTTAAAATCACTTTGAAAGGATGGCGTTGCCAAACCATAGAGAAAATTCAAGTAAATGCAATAAGAGAACTGCACAGCTCATAGAAAGTGTGTTCCAGGAAGCATTCCAATAATGGAAGAAACGTTGGGAATGGTGTATTGTCAGTAGAGGGGACTACTTTGAAGGGGGGACAGTGCTTAAAATGTTGTAAAGTGAGCAATAAAGTCTTATAGGAAAAGTTCGGTCTTTTTTTGAACACGCATTGTATGTTATCTCGGTCATAATCAGATCCTCTGATTTTATGATTAAGACAGTTGTCCCTACTGCTATAGCTGTCTCCTCTGCCCAGTTTTATATTGGGCGACATTATGAATTTCTTTAACTATAGCAAGAGTAATGTGCTATATTTAAAGTCCCCCATAATGATCACTTGCTTTTCACTTGCCAGACTAATTTGCCTAAACATTTCCTGCTCATCAGCAATTATATATCCTGGTCTGTAGCAACATCCCACTAAATATCTTATCTTATAAACATTTATCTCACATCATATACTCTAAAGCCATTAGTGTTATTTTCACTGAGAAAATTCATCACCCTGACAGTGCACAATTCATCTCTTATCTTGAGTAACACTCTACTACCATGTTTCTATTCCCTGTCCTGCTGAAATATGCCATAACCTTCAATTTCTATCCCTGTTAGAACATCCTCCTCAGTTAGCCAAGTTTCACTGATACCACGAACTTTTGGAGAGACTAAGTCAATTATTAGAGAGAAGATATATCTAGGAGATAATTGGTAATTTATAAGCAGTGTGCAGATGATGTTTTGAGTTTCAGGCATATCAACATTAGTATATATAGAAGGAGCATCTATATATAAGTACCAGAGTTTTCTCTTTCCATAGTACTTTACCATTTTTGGACATCCTCCTTACTAGAATGTCTTCTGGTACCTTATCTACAAGCGTCTTTCGAAAACCCACATTTACTGCCAGATACATTCACAAAAAGTCTGCACACCACATGTCTCAAAAATTTAGCATTCTTAAATCTCTAATTCATAGAGTACATAAAGATTGCTCTTCTCCAATAATCTTACAACAAGAACTTTTCATCATTAAAAAGTTAATGGAATCAAATGATTACAACTCCAATCAAATCCAACAGATACTTGACTCTTATGTTCCAATAACTACAGTTTCTTCAACAGTCTGCAGAGTTCCTATTCCATACATTCCAGGAATCTCAGAACCTATAGGTAGAATTCTGAAAAAGTATCAGTTGATTCCAACATATATTCCTATCAACAAAATTTCTTCTTTATTACCTTCTACAAATGATAAACTGTTTTCTCTATCTTTGGCTGGTATTTACCAAATACCTTGCGAATGCGATGTCTCTTATTTTGGACAAACTGTCCGTTCTTTGGAAAAAAAAAATAAAAGAACATCAATATTATATTGATTATAACAAACCTCTGAAGTCTGGTCTGGTGCAGCACAGTATTGACTCTACTCATAGTGTCCAGTGGGATAAAGCTGTTCTCCTCCATAGATGCAGATTCAAATATGAACGCTTATTCAAAGAAAGTTATGAAACTATCTTACACTGACTGAATTTAAATAGAAATGACTGTCTGTCTCTCTCAGAGATCTGGGAGACTTTTATCTTATGTAAAAAAAACATTTATCTTAATAGATTAAATTTGTTATTTTCTATTATTTCCTAGCACGTGGTAACAATTGTATTTTAATAGGTGATCTACCGAATGTTTTGCTTGTATTCCATTCCTATTACTGTAACAGACACTGAAGATGTACTATTAATTGTAGTACAAGATATTTGTCCTTTTACTAATTAAAGATATCACACTGTTTTTTTACGTGTTTCTTTATTATTTAATTTTGTGGACTATGAGAAGAAGAAGATCTCCGCGGAGTCTAAAGAGGCATTGTGTTCCTGACTTACTATTATTTACATAATGCCTATCATACCGCTCTCTAAACTGATGTACTTATAAAGCACTCAAAATGATCTATTCCTCATATTCACCACTCTCCAAGCAAGAAAGTTGATCATGCTTTGCAAAACTTATAGTAGCGACCTGAAAGGTAAGAGCCAGTCAAGGCTTGAGTGAAAGTATTCTGTGAAGAGAATATTTCTTGATATTTACCCAGTAGTCATATTTTGGACTATGGGAAGAAGAAGACTAGACTATCTCTGCAAGATGCCGAAGTATTGCTACCCATTTCAGGAATGGAAGGAGTGTATTGACTGAATAGGGACTAGAATTAGCATATATAAGGATATTCTAACTGGCTTGAAAATGTTCTATGTTTAATCTCTAGAGAAGGTTTTTACTGATAGCCCAGCAGTCTTTTGTGAATTTGCATAAATTATCTTTGACCAAGAGTTAGATAATACAGTAATCCTACTCCAGAAAGCAGGAATTATCTTTTTATATCTGGATTCTGGGCAGAGGTTCATCAGATTTTTGACATTACTATTGAAGTTATTTCTTTCACAATCATGCCATAGTGAGATTCAAACCCAGATCCTGTCTACGAGCAGCAAAGGTATTTTTCACTGGAGCACTTGCGTTGTTAGAGTATAGGGAATATTTTATTTATTATTATTATTTTTTTTTAATGTGACTTCCATGGCATTTTTCTATAAAATATCATGTAAACCTATAGCATCTAAGCACAATGGGTAAACTAGATGCTTTTATTTATTTATTATTCTTTTTATTTGTTTAATTTTTTTTTTTTTTTTTTTTTTTTTTGCATTTATTTATGTATCTTTAATCTGGGAAGCCTGTTCTAGAGACCAAACATAGAACTTTTTTCAAGCCACTTCATGCCTTCCATTAAGCAGGGCATTGATTTCATACAGGATGATGAAATTCATATCCCACCAAATGACATTCACAGATATCTATGCCTGTGGCAGAATTTGAACTTGTGGTCTGATTGGTTGAAGAGTAAGTACATTAACCATTTGATCAACCAGTTTCCTGTAATAAAGGAAGATAATACTTTATCTTGTGGAGAGGGGTTCAGAGGAGAGTGACTAAGTTGGTGAGTGATGTAAAAAATGCTCCCTACATTGATAGATTGAGAGCTTGTGGATTGCAGAGATTGGTTGATAGGCAGAGAAGAGGGGATATGATAGAAACATTTAAATTACTAAAAGGCTTTTATAAGATTGATGCAAGGGAAATGTTTCCGCCTGTGTGATAGTGATGGAAGAACAAGAGGTCATCCTTGGAAATTAAGGAAAAGTGTGGTTAACAAGGGTGTGAGAATGAGGTTTTTTGCCTGGAGGGTGCTGAATGAGTGGAATACATTGCCCGACTCAGTTGTCGGTTCTTCTTCTGTAAATGAATTCAAGAAGAGATATGATAAATATTGTTTTGATAGTTTGAGTCTCCTGCAATGATTCTACTGACTCCATGGAAATACCCCTAAAAATAATAATATTTTTTATGATTAAGTTATAAAAAGTAAACTGATGTGTATTTAAATTCACAATTTAATATTTGTTTCAATGCATGATATAAGTTTTTAAATGTAAACCTTTCATGTTCTGAAGTAAAATGAACATACTTGTTTTCTTTTTGCAGGTAATTATTGTAGGTGATAGTGTAGGTTCACTTATGGTGTATGATGCTCTTTGTCGCAATGTTCAGTATAGTAGTCATTATGGTAGTGAAAACAGTATAAATGAACTTGATCAGACAACACAACAACAACAAATTTCTGCTAGTCATTATCCTCCTAGTCCTAGTGTTGTTCCTCGTCCCAACCCATTAATTTCAATTAGCGATGGTAGTGGTAATGAGGAAACTGAAGAAGGATCTGATGGCAAAAAATTCCGAACCACTACAACAGGAACAGCAAGTCGGCCATATAGAAAATCATATTCTCATCCTCAAGAATCAGAGCCAACATTTTATGATTCTGTCACGTAAGTATCATTAAATGTTTCATATTTATTTGAAAACGAAATTTTTTGATAATATTCTTTTTAACATGAATTAAATATGTGAAGATCATCATCCTGCTAAATATTAAAGTTTAAAAAATCTCTTAATTTTCCAAGATTAATGCACATGCGCTTCTTTTGTTGTAGAGTGGCCTCACTATTTCATTGTGACTAGATTCTTGATTTCTCTTGACAAGGAAAATCAATGTTTCCATTAATTATTATTATTATTTTGAGATGTTTATTAAACTAAGAAGAATTTCCTCTTAGTTTAATGAACAGTTTGAATGATTGGAATCCCTTGTCTGAGAGTGTGGCGTCTACTGAGAATTTGAATGTATTTAAGACATGGCATGATGAGCTGTGTGTATGACAAAGGAGACTCCCGTGATGAGTCTTTGACTCCGTGGGGATCTTGGAATAATAATAATAGATTTTTTTAAAAAAGCGTAACTGAGTACAAGTACAGATCATTTAATTAATTAGCATATGGTGATACAATGGTCATGAGACCCAGACAGGGAGATATGTCACCATCTTATGAAACCAATAAAAAAATATAAAAAAAAAACTATTGGTCATGATAGATTTTTTGTATGTCACTTGTATGCGTGTTCTCCTGTTCCCCTAAACTAAAAAAAAAAAAAAAAATGCATTTTTTTTTTTAGTTTAGTTACATCTTAATAGAAGAAACTAATGCCAAGTCAGGGACTTAGCTGGATTTGTTTGTCATAAATATAAGTTTAGATTATTACAGTGATTTTGTTTATTCTATAAAAAAGGCCATGAATACTCGGAGATTGCAGTTCAAGTCATTGTAACTGGGGGGGGGGGGTCATCTGTATAACTGTGATCATCTACCATATATGCTGCTTATAAGATGACCCCCTCCAAAATCTCTTTTCAAAATGTATATTTTGTCATATACTTATACTCATTACTTTTGTATAATGTAGACAAAGCAATCACCTCAGGTGTTTTCTTTGCTGCAATTTATGGATGTTTTCCCATATATGAGGAAAACATCCATAACAAACATATGAGACAATTGGTAAAATTGTCTATTTGTTTATACCAGTCTTGGATTTTATATACAGCTAATTTTCTTTTTACATGGCTTTTTTTAACACAATTTCGAAATAACACAGTTTAGAAAAACAAAAGCAATTCTATTTTTATGCGTTATATTTTGATTTAACACGGTTCGAATGGCATTTATTTTTTTAAAATTTCTGTTTGAATTCAGTTCTGTTAAATAAGGTATTTTATGTATGTTTTTTGTATGACATTGTAAATTTATACATGTAATTTATTCTGCACTGTTATGTTTACCTTTCTTCAGTGAAATGATATCATGATTAATGATGTAACATATGTGGAGACCATATCTGTTCTCCAGCCAAAAGGCCGTGGGCATGGATGTTTGTGGTTGATGGTAGATAGCGTTGGTGTAGGTGATGAAAGTAGTTGTGGTTGGTGGGGAGAGAGAGAGAGTAGGTGCCCTCCCTTGATGAGTTTTTTGACTCCCTGGAGGTGTCATATAATAATAATAACATCATGCAGCTCATTCTAATTTTAAATGATCAACTGTTTGTATTATACCTTGTAAAAAACTGTTTTCTGTCAAGCCACTGATGATAGTTTATTTTCAAACTGAAATATCTGGCAGTATATTAAATATACTTTTCTTGTGCTAATGTGTAGATAATTCTTATTTTCATGTCACAAGTTTCTCTCAAAAGTAGAATGTGTGAAAAAGGAAAACCCTGTACCTTTGCATACAACTGAATATCCCAATATCATCAGATTAGCATATGCAGTTGGCAGAGAAGGATTTGATGATTTTTTGTCTGCAGATATTGAAGAATTGATGGTTGACAAGGCTTTTAGTGATGACGAAATAATAGAAGCTGTTGTTGAGAATGTCAATAAAAAAGAAAGAAGTGATGATGATGATGAAGAGATTTCACTCACTGCAGGATTAATTAAAGAAGGGCTTCAAATGGCTAGTAAATTGCAAAGTCATTTTCTTACACATGATCCAAATACTGAATGAGCTGAACAATTTAAACATCAACTGAAGTCATGTATGGTGTGATCTGAAGAATTATACAAAGATCTAGCCAAAAATAGGCTCTTAACTATTAATTACAGTGTTAGTGGTAAGAAAAGATCAACCTTCAGAGTTATTGGAAATTAGTGCTAATTTAGTTCCTTTTATTGAAGAAAATGTTTCGCCATTAATTCCAGTCTCACACAAAAGATTGCGGCTATATCAGAAAGTGACAGCGAATAAAAATAACCATATGCACGGGTGTGTTTGGGCTTTTACGAATTTCTGTTTTATTAGTGATACACTATTTTCTTTAAGAAAGATACATAAGTATATACTTTAAATAAGTATTTAAAATAAAAAAATATTCCATTAAAATTAAATAGAGTTTTATACAATGATTTTCATATGTTTCGTTTGAAAATAACTTATTGTTTGTATTCGGTTTTCACATCTGGAACCATTCTTCTATTTTTCACATGCACAGTATTTTTTTCTACACAGTTTTCATTTACACGGCTTTTTCTGGAACCAATCTACCATGTAAATGGAGAATTGGGTGTATTGTAATTCATATGATCACCAGTAAGATTTCATTAAGATTTTGATGAAAAAAGTAGATTCTTGCCCTACTGAATTCATTCATTCATTCATCTTCAAAGCCCACCTTTCCTAATTGGGTTGTGGGGGCAGCAGCAGCAAGAGGAACTTTCAATGATCACGATTCTTTGCCACCAAGCTCAGGTGTCCTGGTGGGACTCCCAAACGTGTTCATCCAAGGTTTTGGATATAATCTATCCAGCAAGTCCTTGACCTTCCACGTGGCCTGCCGCCTGCTGGGGAGCCTCTCTTGTGGCATTCTGACCAGATGCCCGCACCAATGTCACTGTGATCTCTCAACATGGAGAAGCAGCGGTTGAGTATTGAGGGTTTCCCGAATTGCAGAGGCTTGTCAGCCCTGCAACCCCTCGAAGGAACCTCATTTTAGCCACTTGGATTCGTGTCTGCATTCTCTCGGTCATTACCCAACTCTCATGACCATAGGTGAGGATGGGGACATAGACTGTATCGAAGACAGCCAGCTTTGCCTTCTGGCTTAACTCCTGCTTCAATACTACCGAACGGCCAAGTTCCCGCAATATTGCACTTGCTGAGCCAATCCGAGTATCTAGATCTACGTCCCACTTTCCATCACTCGTGAATATGGACCCAAGGTATTTAAACTTCTCCACCTGCCTCAGTGGGACAATACTCACATGTAGAGTGCACTGGGATGGTTATCTTGAGACCACAAATGTTTCAGTTTTGGCCACACTGATCTTCATTCCTGCTTCTGCACAAACAGCTACAAACCTATCCAGAGTCCGCTGGAGGTCATCTGTGGAAGAGCTAAGCAGAACCAGGTCATCTGCAAAAAGCAGACGTCCAATGCTACATCTTCCAATTCTGACACACTCACTGCCTTGGCTGTGCCTATCATTCCAGTCCATAAATATTATGAAAAGGAGGGGTGACAGAACACATCCTTGGCAGAGGCCAACAGAGACTATGAAAAGTTCAGACTTTGTGCTATTTACCCTGACACAAAACTCAGGGCATTCATACAGGGACTTGATGGCAGCTAATAGTTGGCCATCCACTCCATACTCCTGTACTACTTGCCAAAGCATGAAGTCATAAGACTCATCTCAGGAGAACCACTCTATCCATTAGCACAATACCTATCATATATCTCCTTAAACCTATTCATTGCTGGGGTGCTCACAACCACCCCTGACAATCCATTCCATTCCATTCCTTTATCACTTTCCAAGTAAAGAACCTAGTCTGCACACCTTTACTAACCATACTCTTAGACAACTTCCAACTTGTTTTCCTCCTATATTTCCCCCTTCCCATGTATTGAAAAATTTCTTCTGTGTCAGTCTTATAGCCCTTTAGTAACTTATAAGATTCTATTATATTCCCTCTCTTCTGCCTCTCAGCTAAACTCTGCAACCCACACACCCTTAACCCATCCTCATAAGGAACATTCCACAGACCTGTTGCCAGCTTGGTCACTCATCTCTGAATCCTCTCCACTATCTCCTGATCCCCAAGAAATGCTGGTGACCAAATCTGTGCACAGTAGTCAACATGTGGCTGAATCATAGCCTTATAAAGAGGGATAATAACCTCCCTATCTTTACTTGTCAATGTGTTCTTCAGCATCCAAGTAATCCTCTGAGATATTTTGCCAACTCTTGCAATTGAAAAATGAAAGAATAAGCAGACTAAGAGTACAAGCAAAATTGTTCAAGGTAACTTTTATCAATATACATGCACCTACAGAAGCTGCGAAAGAAGAAATAAAAGATGAATTCTATAAATACTGGAACTAATCCTTGAAAAAATTTGAAGATAACAGTGCAAAAATTGGAAAAGAAGAAATACATTAAAAAATTATTGGAAACCAGTCTTCATGAAGAGACAAATATTAATGGAGAAAAATTAAATAATTTGGCTGCATCCTCAAATTTAATAATAAGCAGCACTGTGTTTATGGGGAAGAATATGTACAAACAAACATGGAAATCTCCTGATAAACATACATTCAATCAAATAGGACAATATCATAATCAATAAAAGATATAGGAATTGCATTCAGAATATCTGAAGCTTTAGAGGAGCTGAATGTGATAGTAACCATTTTTTAATTGGTGCTATTTGTAAGACTAAAATAAACAGTAAATTTTTTCAGCACATGCAAATCAACTGTGATACAGAGAGTTTATTTTTCACTTGGTTAGACTATAATAAGTTTAGTTTAATCCTTTATCCAAGTGTGAGCAAACAAAGTTTGTGCCTGAAAGTATCTTCAGGACTGGGGTAAGGTAGTGCAACACCAGGCAACTCATTGCAAAGGTGGAGAAAGCTCTCATTACTCCTATTTCAGTATCTCCCATAATGCAAAGCACATCTCCTTGCAGATATGCTTAATGCTATGCATTAAGGCTGAGATAGGAGTAATGAGAGCTTTCTCCACCTTTGCAATGAGTTGCCTGGTGTTGCACTACCTTACCCCAGTCCTGAAGATACTTTCAGGCGCAAACTTTGTTTGCTCACACTTGGATAAAGGATTAAACTAAACTTATTACAACTGTGATACAATATTTACAAACTAGTTAAAACTGAAGAGAGAAGAAAATATGAGTGTGAATTAAAACATATGCAGCTGGAAGATAATAAAAATATTGAAAATATTTGGAATCATATCAAGGATACCTTCAAAGTAGAAGCAGAAAATTCAATTGGAATTCAAAGTAAAATACAGCATAAAAATGGTTTAATGAAGAATGTGAACTGGTAGTAAAGAAAAAGAAAAAAGATAATAATTATTTGGCTTAATTATCTAATTGATGTGCATGCTGCTCAGAGATACAAAGAGAGCAGCAAGGAAGCCAATAAAATAATCATACATCAGAAAAGAAAATTTTTACGTTAACAAATTAAATCAAGAAATACTTTTTTCTGTAAATAATCCAAAAAAATTTTCTATGAAACTCTAAAGCAAAACCTGGCCCACATATGAAAAGAACAATAATAGCAATGGACAAACACAGCCACTAGAGATGAAATAGCAAACATCTGGAGAGGGTACTTTAATAAACTCTTAAATTGTGATGAACATGCTGAGTCTTTTCAACTGAATACTTATCATATTTGTAACTCAGAAATATTTAAATCTTCACTAGCTGAAATAAAAGAGAGTGTACAGCACCTCAAAGACAAAAAGTCAGCAAGTATTGATGAAATAGTAGCTTACTATTAAATATTAAAAAACTTATTAAATATGGGGGAAGTGAATTAGCTACTAATATACATACGTTAGCAAATTTAATATGGAAAAAAGTAGCGATACCAACAGAATAGAAAGAATCACTAATCATTCCAGTATATAAAATATAAAAAGGGAACCAGAAATTAATGTAAAAATTATTGGGGGGGGGGTATCACTACTGTCAGCAGGTTACAAAATTTTATCCAATATTATACTGAAGAACTCTTACTTTATGCTGAAGAAAATACAGCTGAATAACAAGCAAGATTCCAAAGAAATAGATCGACAGTTGATCAAATTTTTACAGTTAGATAAATACTGGAAAAAAATGGAAATATAATTTTTCAGATCCATCTTTTATTTATAGACTTTAGTATAAATCATGTGATAGCATTTATAGAGAAGGCCTTTGGGGAGTATTAGGCAACCTAGGAATACCTCATTAGATAATACATTTACCGTATATTCCGGTGTATAAGTCAATATTTGAATTTTTTGAGTTTATTTGAGTATTTATAGTATACTCGTCATATAAGTCGACTTGAAAATTTTCTTTAAAAATAAAAATTATGACAGTTTTTTTAAGTAAAATTTTTATACAGGTGATCCTAGTGGTTCAACCACTAGGATCATAACTGTCTTTTTAGTCCTTCCATTCTTTGTTTTAGCAAAAGATATAAAATACATATTGACAAAAGAAATTTTATTTCATATTGACCAGTTGACCAATAGTGAACTAAAGTGCAATGGCTCCTTTTAAAAGAATGAAATATGACATGAGTTTTAAGTGCAAAGTGATTAAATTTGCAAAAGAAAATACTAACCATGTTGCTACACGTCAGTTCGGAGTAAATGAAAAACTAGTTCACGATTGGAGAAAAAATGAAACTTTAATAATGAAAATGCCAAAAAATAAGTACGCATTACGGAAAGGAATTTGTAAGTTGCCTATTCTGGAAAATAATGTTGCAGATTGGGTTCGAGAAAATCTCCAAAATGGACTCATTATAATGAGAAATAATGTTCGTTTATTTGCTTTGAAGTGGGGCAAAGCAAATAAAAAGGACAGCAAAAACTTCAAAGCTACAGTGAGTTGGTGTAGCCAGTTTATGGAAAGGAAAAATTTAGTGCTTCGACTAAAAACAAATATCACACAGAAGCTGCCAAAGGATTTGGATGATAAGTTATTAAGTTTTCCAAGATTTATAATTGCTAAATGAAAGCAAAAAAAATTATTTATTGTCTCAAATCGGAAATATGGATGAAACTCCAGTTATGTTTGACATGATCGGGAATAGAACAGTAGAATTGAAAGGAAAACTATTTCTTTAAAAACAATTGGACATGAAAAAAGCCGTTTCACAGTTATACTTGCTTGTATGGCTGATGGTACTAAATTAAAACCTATGATAATTTTTAAAAGAAAAACAATGCCAAAGATCAAAATTCCAAGAAACGTTTTTGTCCATGTTCATGAGAATGGTTGGATGGACGAAGCAGGAGTTAAGCTGTGGGTAAAAAATATTTGGAATACATGACAAGGTGCATTAAAAATTCCAAAGTCTTTTAGTGTGGTACATGTTCAAATCCCATTTAACGGAGAGCACAAAAGCTTTATTAAGAGAGAATAATACCAATATGGCAGTGATTCCAAGTGGATTAACTTCACTAGTGCAACCGTTGGATGTTTGTATAAACATGCCATTTAAAGACAGTTTACGAAAACACTGGAATGCATGGATGCAAGAAGAAGAGAAAAGTTACACAAAAGGAGGACAAATGCGACATGCGTCTTTGGTAACTATGTGTGAATGGGTAGCGAAAGCATGGGATGAAATAAAACCAGATACAGTAATAAAATATTTTAAAAAATGTGCTATATCTAACAAATTAGATGGCTCGGAAGATGATTTTGTTTACAATGATGACGAAATTGATTCTAAATGTGATGGAGAAAACGAATACAATTTATATGACGATATACCGGAAGAAATTACAAAACCAGAGTATAATGAATTTTTCATACATTCAGACAGTGAAAATTGAATTTTAATTATGTAGTTACCTACCTATTTTCTTTTGTAAATAAATTTGATATTATTATTATTATTATTTGACACCTCCTTCTGTCTTCCTGTAGGTCTTTTTCTGGCATTCAACATTTGTTTTGATAATCTCTCCCAAAGTTGATGTGGTCACTATTGACATTTCTAAATAATTTGCTGGGCTTTCAGCCTTTTGCAACTTGGTCACCAGCTTACTTTTTGGTAACTCACTATGTGTCATGGGAGATAGTTTTCTCTCCTCAGATCTCTCTATCATTGTAGGAATATCCAAGGGTCAACAAATTTTCTTCTGCCTATGCATAAATCACCTACTCTCACAGACTTCAAATCTATCCATATATGTGTTAATGACAGTTATACACCATTTTTTCCTCTCACTTCATAAACCTTGTAGTACCCACTGAGAAGCCTCAAGGTGGTCCATAATGAATGCTGTATACTATTTTTCAGTGGGATGAGGATAATCTTTTGAACTTCAAAGCTAAAACACAGTCCTGTTTAATTTCCTGCAAGAAAGATCTTATGTGATTCCCCCTTCCTTTTGCTAACACATATCAAAACATGACCAGATTTCTTTTTTTGAGCTGACCTACACCTTTCCTGACACAAATCTCAACCATAGCTCTGAAACTTGCAATAAAAAACTCTATGCAAGGCACTACTTTTCACCTATACAACTACTATGTATAAATCTTAGATCCTCCCAAACATGGAATGCTGCTTGTGCATTTGGGATTGTGCACCCAAATCCTCACTACCATTACTTAATGCTGTTTTCAGAAGAGGATAATCAGATTAATTGATGAACCTTTTCTCATAGAATCACTCCAATCAATCTCTCTCTCTCGCTCTCTCTCACTCACTCACAAGGAAGTTCAGTTTCTGTCTTATGCTTATTCTACAGATACTACATGGTTAATGTTCTGCTGAATTGATCACTGTCATTCCTCCACTTTCTTCCAAAACTCTAAGAACAAGAGCAGCTGCTTGGTCATCTTCCTAATACCATCCACCTCCTAACTTATTCAAAAAACTTCTCCTCCTCTTTCATTCGATCTATCTCTGTTCTCCAGAACAGCCTTCATCACTTTGTCTTTGCCAAAGATTACAACTTCCTTCAGCCATTAAATAAAATAAAAATAATCAACAAATTTCTTTGTTCTTCTTCTTCTTCACACACATTTCACTACTGTGGAATGTTTTTTGCAACCTTTTGTTTGTGAATCAGATAAAAAAAATAAATAAAATTAATTCTGAATAAAGTGACTATAAGATTAGCTTTACACACACATTCTTAAATGCTAATAATATCAAGTTCTTTCCAAATATCCTCATTTTTAATATAATGCCAATGATACAATCTGTTCACTACCCTAATTTTTCTCATAACTTTCTCATCAGTAATTTAAAATTAGTTTGAACACAGCTTTGTGTGCAGCTAGTTTTAGTGTTTTAACTATTTTTTCTCTTATGCCATATAAATTTATTCACTTGGCCTCCTAATATACCAGCTTTGCTAATACTGTTGTGTACCATAGTCAATTTACTATCTTCACTAAAATTATGCCTAAATAGATGTCATGTTTTATGCTAAGCTTACCAGCTGATACAGCTGGTGTTTTCAGTATTCCTATTGTCATAGTCTTTGTTCTTTTATTGCTATTCAAATTAAGTAGATATTGAATCCCACATTATTTCTTAGCCGAATAAGAAACTCAAAAATAGGAAATCTAAGAGTTTCATGCCGAATATAGAACTATATAAATTTTTGGCAAGTCCAAGCATAAGCCAAAATGCTACCAGGTGTTGGCTTATGCTTGGACTCGCTAAAACTTTATATAGTTCTATATTCGACATGAAACTCTTCGATTTCCTATTTTAGAGTTTCTTATTCATTTAAGAAATAATGTGGGATTCAATATCCACTTAATTTGAATAATTTTGCATTGCCGAAGTGAAGCCTATTGGCTCTTTATTTCAATTTTTTATTGCTAATTTTCATGCCAAATTTATTACACCAATTTAGTTGTGGAAACTTATAGACTTGTAGTGATTTAAGAGAGTATAACATCATCATCATAAAGAGCTGAAATCACATCTCCAATTTAGATGCTAGTTTTAATGACTTTTTTTTTTTTTCATAATGCATTTCATATAGGTGATGAATAAGAGAGTAGATACTGCAGATTTGGGGACACATTTTGTGATTTGTGAAGACAACACAAAGGCTTCTGGGAATGCAGAGGACACTGACTTGTAGAAGTAGGGAGATTCTTGTTCCATTGTATAAGGTTTTGAATAGGCCACACATGGACTATTGTACCAAGATTTGGTCACCTGGTTTCCAGAAGGACAAAGAGATGTCGGAAAGGGTCCAGAGGCAAGTGACTAACGTGGTTTCTAACCTCTGGAATGTCGAATATGAGGAAAGATTGAGAAGATGCAATTTGCAGAGTCTGGTGGACAGGAGGAAGAGGGGAGATATGATAGAGACCCACAAGTTAGTAAGGGGTTGTTATAGGATCAATGTTGGAGAAGTTATACAGAAAACAGTGGGAGATCAGGGGAGGACCAGAGATCATCCCTGGAAATTGTATAAAGAGGGTGCGAGAAGCAGGTTTTTTTCATGCAGAGTTGTGAATGATTGGAATGCCTTGCCTGAGAGTGTGGTGTCTGCAGAGAATTTGAGTGTGTTTAAAGCACGGTATGATGAGCTGTGTGTATGATAAAAGGACCTCCCAGATGAGTCTTTGACTCCATGGGGTCTTGGGTAATAATAATAATAATAGTGATGTAAGAGAGTATAACATCATCATCATAAAGAGCTGAAATAACTTCTCAAATTTAGATGCTAGATTTAATGGCTTTTTTTTTTTTTCATAATGCATTCCATATAGGTGATGAATAAGAGAGTAGATACTGCAGATTCTACTGCTAGGTCAGCTCTTTTCTCAAACATTCACTATCTGCCTGTACTATACACTGATTACCAGCAGATTATCAGACAAACTTTTATCCCAGTGGCAGCCATCTTGAAATTGAAATATTTATAACAAGCTTTACCAAATTAAGCATGCATTTAAATTATGGCAGTCCAGTCTGCACAGGTTTCAAACAGAGGAAATTTTACTTGCTCAGCTTCACACGGGTCATAGTCATTTCACATACTCCTTTCTCTTGAGGGTTGATGACATGCTTGTGAGTTTTGTAATGCAGACTCACCAGACTGCTTCAATTAACAAATGAACGTGGTCATTATTTTAGCTGTAATCACAGTCTTTCTGAATCCTATATACAGTAAAACCCCTTTTTTTTATACTTTTCAGGGGACTGATGAAAAAAAGTGTAAATAGCAGGAAATGTAAAAAAAAAACATTAAAAAAAATGACTAAAAGATGACATACTGCTAGTATGTGAGTCTACATACTAGCAGTTGATTGTTTTTACTTTTCTTTCTTTTTGACATAGTGCCAGATTGCTTTGTATTGAGTTCAATGCTTGACCTGTTTTTTACCATATTGTTCAAAGTGGACATGGAGAGTCCAAGATCTTTTGCTAAATGCACATGTGTTCAGGCATGCAATCTACACGTCACAGAATTGCCATCTTTTCTTCTACCGAAATACATTTTCTGTCTTTTTTCTCCATGTTACTAACATGGATAATCCACCACCACCGCAACTTAAAAGCAACTTTCACACTAAATTACGTAGCAGAAATTCTGCAATATCAATTCATACTGTGATTGAAAAATCACTGTATCGCTCATCACTACATTACTGCTGCAAGTGTGCAAGTCACCGTGATGGTGGAAACGAAACTACAGCCAAAAGCAATGCCATCTGGGAACAGAAATGTGCAGATTTCTACCGAAATCGATTCGAAAATCAGTATTGCAACCCGAGAAAAAAATGCAAATCACGGGAAATAATGTCCACATCAAGTTGTGTTTTACACAGAGTAGCTGTTATTAAAAAATTAATAAGTGATTTATCAAAAAAGACATCAATGTCTAGATAGGCTTAGACATCAGATGTTATGAATAACAACAATTGTAGCATTTTCTACTTTATTATAATTCTTATTTAGGACCTCCATGGAGCCACAAGACTCATTGTGAGAGGCCCATCTTAGACAACATAAAGTCTATTACACCACTTTAAACTCACTATTGTTCATGATCTCGCCATGAAGGAACCATTAGTTTATACAGGAATTGTGACGAATGAAGTGGAGGTGACTAGTCTATTACAGAACCTTAATGTGAACACATCTGTGGGATTGGATGGTATACCGGCACGGGTCTTACATGAAGCGGCTAAAGAATTATCAGTGCCCTTGACCATGTTGTTTAATCTGAGTCTCGGGTCTGGTTTAGTCCCAAAGGTGTGGAAAGAGGGGAAAATAGTTCCATTGCATAAAGGAGGATCCAAAACTACTGCTGCAAATTACTGACCGATCAGCATATTAGGAGTCGTTGTCAAGGTCTTGGAGAAAGTAGTCAAGGAAAAATACAGGAATGGATTGATGAAAATGAGATATAGTTAATTTAATGATGTTTATATAGAAAGGATATTATCATAATATTAATCCTACCATAGAGATGATCTCTGTTCAACAATTATTTTTAATTTATTTCCGAGTGTATCTATATATTATTATATGCACAAGGGTTCACTCCTGTTGGTGCAAAGACCTCTTTTTTGCTATTTCTTTCAGAATCAAAAAAAATCACTGACTCAAGACCAAAATACAAAATAAACACATTTAATATAACAAAAACAATATATATACACTTCAAACAAATATTACATAACTAACTACAAATTAATTGGATCCAAGGCCTTTTAAAAATAAACTTACACTTAGACTAGACTAAACACTTTGTTTTCACAATGACAAAATGTTCATAGCCAGTTTCTTTCTCTGTCAAGGCCCTTTTCTGAAGATATATGATTCTATTCTTCATTTTCACAGGATCCTTTTTCATCACTCATGTAGCACACATTAAATCTTCCTGACTCAATTCTGTCTCTTTTTTTCAGTAGAAATAATAGTCAGATCCGGCATCCGTAATACAGATGAAACTTTCTAATCAGAGTTTTTTTTCGAACATTCCTCTAGAACGTGAATAGCAAATTCTTCTTTTATTCACTAAATGCTTATTGACAGTCTTAACTCTTCCAATTAAAAAAAAACTTACAGTTCTACGATTTCCTTTTCGGAATCTCCTATAAATCTTCCAATTAGCATTTCCTCCAATATTCCTCTTAAAACGCCTATAGCAATATTTCTCTTTTATTTATCAATACTTATTCCACTTTGAAACCTAATAGTTCCACGATTCCTTTTTCAGAATATGCTATTAATTTTCCTCCGACTGTCACATAAAAAAAACTCAAGTTCCTCTGAATCTAAATATCTGCCGGCCTGTGTTCTAAATTCCTTCCGAACGCTATCTTGTTTACAGCCGTTACTCAGATACCGAATGCTTTCCTTGTCAGCTGTCAATCACACATCAAACAACTACTTAACATATCATTTTTGACAGAACAATTTCAATAACGGGCACATCGCAAGTGCCCATAATGCGTGTTATGAAACTAAAACTAATAAACATACTAACATAAATAAACGTTAATGTTTTATAACACAGCCGTCACTGTGTTATAAAACGTTAATTTCAATAACAGGCACATTGCAAGTGCCGATAATGCGTGTTATGAAACTAAAACTAATAAACATACTAACAACAATACGTAAAAATATTCAGAATTTTAAATTATGATTGTTTTTACAATACTGTACGGGGGGACAGCATGGCTTTGTGAAGGGTAGATCATGCCTCAGTAACTTGCTCAAGTTTTATAACACAGTGACGGCTGGATAAGGGTAATGGGTTTACAGTGATACTATAAATCCATAAACTGCAACATATGGTAATGGATATAGGGTTGGTGAGATGGACAGGTGGGTGGTTGATGGAGAGATATCAGAGAGTAGTTTATTCAGGAGTAGAGTCCGAAAGACGACCTGTGAATAGTGGTGTGCTGCAGGGCTCTGTTCTTGGACCACTGCTGTTTAATTTGTTCATTAACGATATAGGGAAGGATCTAAGAGGAACAGTTCATTTGTTCGCTGATAATGCAAAGTTGGGCAGGGCAATAGTGAATGCAGAAGATGTCAAAATCTTGCAGGATGATTTGGATAGATTGGAGTTCTGGGCTAAGGAGAATGGATGTCAATTTAATGTGACAAAATGTAAGGTTATGCATTTTGGGGTGAAAAGATTAGCAGCAGTATACCACATTGGTGGAACTGTACTCTAGGAGATTGATGAGGCCAGGGACTTAGGAGTGTTGGTGGATAGGGAGATGAAGTTTAGGGGGCACATTGCAAAAGTGGCTAAATCAGCTCATCAACTCACTTGGTTGTTGAAAAATACTTTGACGAGCGGAGACAAGCAAGTTATTGTTCCTCTGTACTGAGCCTTGATAAGACCTCATCTCGACTACTGTGCCCAGATTTGGTCATCTAGGTTTCTTCTTGATGGAGAGGATCTGGAGCCAAGTGACCAAGATGGTAGTAGGTTTATGGAATGAACCTTATGAGAACAGGTTGAAGATTTGTGGGTTGCAGAAATTGGTTGATAGACGGAAATGGGGAGATATGATTGAGACATTCAAATTGCTAAAGGTTTTCTATAGGTTTAATTCAGAGGATATTTTTGAGATCAGGACTGGTGGTGGGAGAACTAGAGGATATCTATGGATGCTGGGCAAGAGTGTGGTTAGCAAGAGACAGTCAGTGTCTAGATACAATAACAATGTTAGAGCTGGGTTCTTTACTTTTAGAGTGGTAAACGAGTGGAATAAGCTGCCTGATTCTGTTGTGTGGTGCTATGACATTGAGCGAGTTCAAGGCAAGGTATGATAGATACTGTGAGAATGTCGTATAGTTGTGTGGACATGATGTTTAGGGCCTCCCTAGATGAGTCTAAGGACTCCCTGGAGTTGCCCGTAATAATAATAATAAGCAACGCATTCCACAGTTCCAACCACCCTTCATGTAAAAAAGCCACTCTTCACCTGCTTGATCACCACTTCCATTCATAACTTCCAGCAATGGTCACTTAATTCTTTTTCCTTTCCCTTGTTCTATCATATGAAAGAATTCATCAGTGTCAACTCTGAAACTAATAATTTAATTGTCGCAATCATGTCACTTCTTATCCTATCTGCCAAACTCTGCAGTTCACATGCCTTCAAGTCTATTCTCATAGCTAATATCGGATAGTCCTGAAATCATTTTTATTACCTGCCTCTATATCCTCTCCAAGTTTAATTTATCCCTTTCAAATCCCAATGACGAAATATGAGCACAATAATTCAGATGTTGTCGATGAGAACTTTATAAATGGGATCACCACTCTTCTATCTCTACTGGTCAGCATCCTCTTTGCAATAGGTCCCCTAAACTTCAAGTTTCCATCAATCATCAATCCAAGGCCCCTTGCCTCCTCCATTTCCTCCCCTCAAGGAATTGGAGGAGGCAAGGGACCTTACTTCGTTAAACCCATTCATATGTCCATTTGTGCAGCTTATTAAAATCCACCTCAAAGATACCACATTGGTACCATTACTAATAACCCTTCATAGTTTCACATTATCTATTAACAACTGAATATTCCCCTCCAATCTGTTGATAATGTCACTGATATAAGATAAACAACAGTGGTCCTAATACTGTGCCCCATATAACCTCACTTGTAACCTTCTGCTTCCTTCAACCTGCTCCCTTCTACACCACTCTGATAACTATCAAACAGCCAATTCTCGA
Source organism: Typopeltis vanoorti (assembly GCF_054136105.1). NCBI lineage: Eukaryota > Metazoa > Arthropoda > Arachnida > Uropygi > Thelyphonidae > Typopeltis > Typopeltis vanoorti. Next base: position 17,020,123 of record NC_143552.1, on the reverse strand, counting down.
TCCATTTCACTAATCTAACATCTAAACTCATGTGCTGTAACTTAAATATTAGCTTATCATGTGTCAGCCTATCAAATGCTTTTGTAAAATCCAAAAAAATGGCAGTATGCTCATACCTTGCTATACGGCTTTTCGCTATAACAGCCTTGTGTAATTATGGCTTAGTTTCGATTTACAGCCTACAATTTTTCAATATATAGCCAAAAAGTCAGGAAATACCTTGTGTACGTCTTTTGTTATGTGTTCTACGCCGGCCGCACCGCTCCACGCAGGAACGCTACTTGCGTCGTCTTGTAGTCGTGCAATATTTGTGTAGCAAATTCCTCCCTGCCTTCTGTAAACGTGTTCATGAGTAGATGCATTTAGTGATAAGGTAGTAAATTAGGAAAATCCTCAGTATCAAAAGTAGAAGTGTTTGTTTCTTGTTGCGTTCTGTTTCAACTATAAACATTGTTGATAAGTACACAATATGTATTTGTATGTAAATACATACATATTAAAGTGTTCAATAAATATGTATGTATTCTTGTTGCTATAAAGTGTGTACATTGTAACTGTTATTATTTTTTGTTTTTTTAAATAGAATCCAGTATGTATTTGGGGGAAACATGAGCCCAAAATGTTCTTTAAATTTGGAGTTAAAAGAATGGAGTGATGGAGTTAAAAGAATCTGTCTCACTAGAGACTAAACGAAATGTTTTGCGTCGTATTGAAGCTTCTGAAAAAATTGTTGATATATGTAAGACATTAGGGCTTGCGAAATCTATGGTTTAAACAATTTGCACTAACAAAGAAAAAATTAATGCACATTCACAGTCCCTTGCACCTTTAAGTGTTTCAAAATTAACATGCCAAAGAAGTAGCAATATGGAAAGAATGGAAAAATTATTAAACATATGGATTGAAGACAACAATCAACGGAGGATGCCAATGAGCCAAATGACTATCCAGGAAAAGGTGAAAAGTGTTTTTGAAAATTTGAAGAGTGAAGATACTAGTGAAGATTTGGCAGATGAAACTTTTCTAGCAAGCCGCGGTTGGTTTGAAAAATTTAAAAATCGCAATAATTTGCATAATATTAAAATGAAAGGTGAAGCTGCTAGTGCCGACGCCAATGAAGCTCTAGCCTATCCAAACATGTTGAAATCAATTATTGAAATAGGTGGAGACATTCCTCAACAAATTTTTAATGTGGATGAAAAGCACTTTATTGGAAACGAATGCCTGAAAGAACATACATTTCAAAGAACAAAAGGGCTGCATCTGGATATAAGGTGTCCAAAGAGCGATTAACTTTGCTCCTTGGTGCGAATGCGGCAGGGGATTTTAGGCTGAAACCGCTTTTGGTATATGCTTCTGAAAATCCAAGAGCTTTAAAAGGATTGAACAAGAAACAATTGCCCATCATTTGGAGGTCCAACAAAAAACCTTGGATGACCAAAATACTCTTCGAAGATTGGTTCAAAAATTGTTTTTCCCCTGATGTCAAAAAATACTTGCAGGAGAAAAATTTAAGTAACAAATTCTTGCTCCAGTTGGATAATGCTCCACGTCATCCAGTTAACTTATCTGAATTAACTGAAGATGTGGAAATTGAATATCCACCTAAAAAAAACAGCGGTCCTAATCCAGCCAATGAATCAGGATGCAATAGGTACTTTTAAGGCATATTATTTATGAAGAACCTTTCAAAAACTTATAAATGAAACCGATGGTGAATCGTCAATTAAAGAGTTCTGGAAAAAATTCAACATCGAAGATGCTGTGTGACAACATTAGTGTATCATGGAATGAGTTGAAATCAAACACAATGAATATGTGGAAAAAAATTTGGTCAGAATGCATTACAAGTAATGATTCTGAATTTGAACCCCTTTCTGAAATTAGACAAAATATATTGAACCTAGCAAACGAACTTGGTTTTGAGGATGTGGATGAACGTGATGTAATCGATTTGCTAGATGCTGATAGAGAACCACTTTCTAATGAAAAATTAATACAGTTAGAAACAAACCTTACATTTGATGAGGAACAACAAGCGCCAGTTGTTTGTCAACAGTTAACCTCAAAGGATTTATCGAATGCGCTTACTCATTTCGAACAAGGAATAAACATCCTACTTCAAAACGAGCCTAATGAAGAACGCAGCAGAAAAGTTTCTCGCAGCATTAACACTGCTACAAAGAATTTCAAAAAGAAAAGAAAAGGGACGCAATGCAACAAATGTTGGACAAATTTTTTAAACCGGGTCCTCAGACGACAACAGATGGTGACACTAACAAAGTGATGTCATGCAATTCATCATCAGACTCGAAAATTTAAAAAAACCTGTTCATTTGTTTTATTTTGTTTTATTTTATTAGTATTATAGAATTATGTTTTTGTTTTTATTAATAACTAATGTAAACGATACTTTAAATGAAATAAAAAATGCATTTTCAACCAGAAACCCAATTATTTTCTATTTTTTTTATAAAATTGGAACGGATCTTACCGAATTTATATTGCTTTATATGGAAATAAACAATTCGTTATACAGCATTTCGCTTTGCGGCCGACTTTCCACGAACATATCTCGGCCGTATAGCGAGGTATGAGTGTATATGTATTTTCCTCATCAACTGCTTTTGTTACTAATAAAGGTTTATTTATTTATTTGTATAGAATTCCCCATTCCTCAACCATCCCTTAGGACTGGTTGAGCCCTCCTAGTGAGGGATTAAGTATGTATATATAGCTGTAGATCCGTGTGTGTTCATGGGCCAGTTTGCCTGTTCTGAGGGACGAAAAACTCTCTACCACTGTATGAGACTGGCTAACTCACCTTTAGTTGAAGGAGACCAGGTAAAGGTTTCCTCAAGTCACACAGTGACGTCACACGATAATAGAGCCTTCCAAAGTTCCTCATAGTCAGAGGTCATATCAACTCTATATCAGCTAAAAAAAATTTATCTACGCACGTCATTGGCGCTTATAAGAGAAAGGATTCAACAGGAGGTACGAAATAAATAAAAGTGATATTAATTGCCATAAGTTCTTTGATGACATTTCTAACAATTTAGAATATACCATATGGAACCAAATAGATCAAATGATACAACGCAGTTATGAAAAAACTTTTAAACTTTATAAAGACAAACAAATTAGGAAATTCAATGAACTTTACAAGAAAAAATATCGGACACAGAACAACCTCCTGGACGACAAAGTGATCTTTAATTTGTTGAATCATAGTCTCACAAAAAATGAATCCGACTTCTCAAAAAAGGTTTTAACTTTGCGATTACACCCAAACACATTCCTAGAATGGATTTCATGTGTGGAATTGAAAAATGCCTATATCCACTACCGCAAAATGTAGGCAACACTATTAGATTCAAATGTACCATAATCCTAGCCAAAGCCAAACAACCTATTCTCAACACGTCTCCTTATGATAGAAAGGCAATCCTCAACTTGAAGAAAAACAAAGATATCATCATTACCAAGGCCAATAAGGGAAATTCAACAGTTATCCTTAACTCTAAAGACTATCATGATAAGTTAAATATATTACTATCAGACAACTCTACCTATAAGATCCTAGGCAGAGACCCCACCATAAAAAATCATAATGAAACAAACCAACTAATCAAAAATTGTAACATTTGGCCAGAAGAAGTGAAGAGAACACTATAATCCTCTCATCCCATCACTCCCAGACTATATGGAACACCTAAAATACATAAAAAGGATATACCTCTTCGACCAATCGTTGATGGAAGGTCATCCCCAACTTACCTTTTGGCCAAGCATCTTGCAAACTTATTAAATAATAAAATAAGATCAACAGAATCCTATATCAAGAATAGTCAGCACTTTGTAAATAAACTCCAAGCCATTAAGATTGCACCAACAGACATGCTAGCCATTCTAGATGTTGTATCCCTCTTCACCAATGTACCAGTAGAAGAGGTAATAAACATCATTCAAGACCTTTTTCCTCTAATATATGGAATTGTAAGGGAGGTAATTATAATAATCTTAGAAATCATCTTGGTGCAGTTCCATGGATGGAACAACTGGGTGGTTGAGATATTATCAGTGCATCGGAATTAGCGGATAAGTATTTCAAGATTTGGTGTAAAGTGGATGATTAACAATATCAGTCGAGAACTGCAGATGAAAAAGTGGTTATGAAAAAAAGTGTAAGGAGAAGAGCGAAGAGCATTTAGATGAGGAATATAAGACTCAGGCCAGGAAGGTAACTAGCAGGATAAGGAAGGTGGAATTTTAATATGAGAAGAGATTTAGCTCTGAGATCCAAGGAAAGTCCAAAGGAATTCTTTCATTATGGGGCCAGTAGGAGGAGGAGAAATGATTGTGGAAGAGTAATATTATTAGTGAAAATGGAACTACTGTAATTGATGCAGATGATATAGTGGAGTCATTTAATCATCATTTATTGGGGTATTTCATTCTAGAAAAGTAGCTTTTATTTGCTAGAAGAATGGGGAGGATTCAAGGTTAGATGTGCATGAGGAGAGTGTGTTTCAAATAGTAAATACTCTGAATGTCAGTAAGGCCATGTGCTTTAAAAGAATTCTTTGGTTGCCACGATTGTGGAGAAATAGTGAGAGACCATATACAGCATTGGGTAGACAAGGATGTTATCTGTGATGGTCAGCGTGGATTTGTCAGTGTAGATGAAGCTCTTTGGTCGGAAAGACCTAGGCTCTATTATCGTCCATGTGACGTGAGGAACCTTTATCTGGTCTCCTTCAAATAAAGGTGAGTTAGCCAGTCTCATACGGTGGTAGAGGGTTTTTTGTCTCTCAGAACAGGCAAACTGGCCTGTGAACACACGGATCTACAGCTATAAATACATACTTAATCCCTCACTAGGAGGGCTCAACCAGTCCTAAGGGATGGTTGAGGAATGGGGAATCCTATACAAATAAATAAATAAACCTTTATTAGTAACAAAAGCAGTTGATGAGGAAAAAGCATATACTGCCATTTTTTTGGATTTTACAAAAGCATTTGACAGGCTGCCACATGATAAGCTAATATTTAAGTTACAGCACATGAGTTTAGATATTAGATTAGTGAAATGGATCGAGAATTGGCTGTTTGATAGTTATCAGAGTGGTGTAGAAGGGAGCAGGTTGAAGGAAGCAGAAGGTTACAAGTGAGGTTATATGGGGCACAGTATTAGGACCACTGTTGTTTATCTTATATCAGTGACATTATCAACAGATTGGAGGGGAATATTCAGTTGTTAATAGATAATGTGAAACTACGAAGGGTTATTAGTAATGGTATCAATGTGGTATCTTTGAGGTGGATTTTAATAAGCTGCACAAATGGACATATGAATGGGTTTAACGAAGTAAGGTCCCTTGCCTCCTCCATTTCCTTGAGGGGAGGAAATGGAGGAGGCAAGGGGCCTTGGATTGATGATTGATGGAAACTTGAAATTTAGGGGACATGTTGCAAAGAGGATGCTGACCAGTAAAGATAGAAGAGTGGTGATCCCATTTATAAAGCTCTCATCGACAACATCTTAATTATTGTGCTCATATTTGGTCACTGGGATTTGAAAGGGATAAATTAAATTTGGACAGGATACAGAGGCAGGTAATAAAAATGATTTCAGGACTGTCTGATATTGGCTATGAGAATAGACTTGAAGGCATGTGAACTGCAGAGTTTGGCAGATAGAATGAGAAGAGTGACATGATCGCGACAATTATTAGTTTATTAGTTTCAGAGTTGACATTGATGAATTCTTTCATATGATAGAGCAAGGGAAAGGAACAAGAATAAGTGACCATTGCTGGAAGTTATGAATGGAAGTGGTGAGCAAGAAGGTGAAGAGTGGCTTTTTTACATGGAGGGTGGTTGGAACTGTGGAATGCATTGCTTATGGTGAGATCATGAACAATAGTGAGTTTAAAGTGGTGTAATAGACTTTATGTTGTCTAAGATGGGCCTCTCACAATTAGTCTTGTGGCTCCATGGAGTTCCTAAATAAGAATTATAATAAATGGTAGAAAATGTTATAATTGTTGTTATTTATAACATCTGATGTCTAAGCCTATTTAGACATGGACTGTCATAATTCACTTATTAATTTTTTAATAACAGCTATTCTATTTAATATTCATGTTCTTAGTTGGAAGTGTTTTTCCACTTGGTTAGACTATAATAAATTTAGTTTAATCCTTTATCCAAAGTTTGCACCTGAAGTATCTTCAGGACTGAGGCAACTCGTGGTAAAGGTGAACCAAGCTCTCATCACTCCTTGGCTTAGTATCTCCCATAATGCAAAGCATGCTCCTTGCAGACATGTATAATGCTATGCATTAAGGGAAAGGCCACTACCCAGACCAGTTTCGACCTTTATTGAGTGTTCAAGTACAGGTCAAACTCCAAATCTCAGCATTGTTCCCCTCAGTAACAGACTCACCCTGTCACTGAGAAGAACTCTCAGAACTGGTAGGCTCACCCCACCACCGAGCAGAGCCGCTCAGTTGCTCATATCTCATCTGAGGGGTAACAGCAACACCCGAGTCTCAGTTAAAACTTCATGGGCTACAGCATTGGCATTCATCACCCAAGCTTCCAACTGATTTTGAACTTTATTGAATGTTCAAGTACAGGTCAAACTCCAAAAACTCGCCATTGTTCCCCTCAGTAACAGGCTCACCCTACCACTGAGCAGAGCCTCTCATTTGCTCATATCTAATCCAAGGGGTAACAGCAACATCCATGCCTCAGTGAACTTCACGGGCTACAGCTTTGCCATTCATTACCCCCCACCCAAAACCTGGGTGACAACAACAGCTGAGCCTCAGTTAAAACTTCATGGGCTACAGCATTGCCATTCATCACCCAAGCTTCCAACCAGTTTTTGACCTTTATTGAGGTCTCGTCAGTGGGAGCCAGACCCAGAAGTGGTGATACTAAGGCAGAAGCAATGGCGAAGTCATATTTACCTATATGAGTTGCCTCAGTCCTGAAGATACTTCAGATGCAAACTTTGTTTGCTTACACTTGGATAAAGGATTAAACTAAATTTATTATAGTCTAACCAAGTGGAAAAAACTTCCAACATCTTTCTCTAAATATTCAGAGTAATTTAATAATAAGCTAGTACACCTTTTGGCAACTCATATAGGTAAATAGGATAGAATAGGATACTCGTATAGGATACCGAGACAAGGAGTGATGAGAGCTTGGTCCACCTTTACCAAGAGTTGCCTCAGCCCTGAAGATACTTCAGGCTCAAACTTTGTTTGCTTACACTTGGATAAAGGATTAAACTAAATTTATTATATTCATGTTCTTAGTTGTAGATGGAAGAATTTTAAACAATTTGTTAGCACTTGAGACAAGAAGACTAGTAGAATTGTTTCACACTCTGGTAGGCCATGAAATTTTCTTGGTAGTCCATTTCCTTCTTCACAAAATGTTTTTAATGAAGTGTGATCAAATAAAGTTAAGCAAATAAATTGCTTTTTAAGTTATTATTATTATTATCCACTACAAGTTTGCAAGATTCCCTGACTAAATTGAATAACTGTTGTAATAGATATGGTATGAAGGTCAGGATTAAAAAAACAAAGACAATGAAAATAGGTAGAATTCTTGAAAATGTCAAGTGTGTTGTGAACGGGAATCCAGTGGAACAAGTAAAGCATTTCAGCTATTTAGGCACGATTTTTAGTGAAGATGGTAAATTAAATATGGAAGTAGACAACAGAATCAACAAAGCTGGTAAGGTAGGAAGTCAATTGAATAAATTCATATGGAATAAGAGAGAAATTAGTCAGAACACTAAATTAGTTGTATACAATACAGTGTTCAAACCAGTTTTAACTTATGGATCTGAGAGCTGGGTCAGAAGTAAAACACTTGACCAAAGTCTACAGACTGCAGATATGAGAGTCCTGAGAAAGATTAGAGGCATGAACAATAGCACTGTCATATTAAAAATGAGGATATTAGGAAAGAACTTGATATTGCCAGCATCCAGGAATGCGTTAGCAGAGCTAATCTCAGGTGGTATGGTCACTTAAACAGAATGGGTGAGGAAAGATTAGCAAAACAAGTGTTCTCTGCCAGGTTGGCAGGAAACCGACCCAGAGGAAGACCAAGATATAGGTGGATTGATATGGTACAAAGTGCCTTAGACGATAGATATATAAGATCTGATAATGTTGGAGTCTTGACAAGTAACAGACTGATTTGGAGGAAAATTGTAGATAGGAAGTTAGTAATGATGTAAATTTTTCATGTAGTACTATCATATCCTGTACACCCCTTGAGGGTACATGTCACGAATTTGATGATGACAATGAGTTGTTATTATTAGAGCAGTGCCTTCATGGAATAAGAAGACTCATCATGGGAGATCCTACATCGTCACACTAACCATTATTCATACAATACCTATCTATCTTCTTAAACTCATTCACAGACAAAGCACTCACAACTACCTCTGACAATTCATTCCACACATTCACCATTCTCGAAAGCAAAAATCTAGTCCTAGCACTCTTGTTAACCAGTCTGCTACATAATTTCCAGAGATGACCCCTGGAAATTTTTCTGTACACTACAGGAAGTAAGAGAAAGTCATCAGTGTCAATCCTATAAAAATCCCTTTAATAACTTATGTGTTTAGCAACTTCCCAGAACAAAGCTGCATGGTCATTCTCCCCAAGTGGAGGCAGAGAGTTTACTTTTGTTATGGATATATCTTCTGATGCTGTTACAGATCTAATGCTCCAATCCCCTGGTCCCCTCTATGTCAGTTTACACTTCACTCACGCAAAATAGAAGGAACTCAGTAAATAAAAAAAATCAGCAACTCATGACAAATGACAATGTTCAGTTTAATTTGTTGAAACAATAATCAGTCAACAGCCACTGATTTCTAGGTGCTATTGTCTCAATGTTCACCCTGCCTCACCTTTTGGGTGGTTTTGAAACCATTGAAACGCTATGAATTTGACTCACTTCACTATCTGTACATTTGATCAAAGGGCAATGGTGTATGTATTTTGAATGCACGCCTGGGCTATTAACATGAATGTGATGCAACATTTACGCATAAGAAAGTGTCCTCTTCATGAAGCATTAGTATATTGTGTTTAATTTTAGGAATCGTGCAAAGCTGGATAACAATTATGGGAGTCTTTAATGTGAATAAATGCAGAAATATAATATCAGTGATGTTGATATTCCATGGATGTGCACCCCACAACTCGCACACCCCGAATATTTGTCCCTAGTGCCAATGCATGGCTTCTACATCTTCCTGTGGACCATCTGCTCTACGGGGCATGTTCTCACTTCACCATCTGTACATTTGAACAAAGGGCAATGGTGTATGTAGCTCAGTAGCTGCACCTGCTGCTACGTGCAGCTACTGAGCGCACCTAGCAGCAGGTTTTGACAACAAACTGCTATTTGCTCTGTTCTGCTATGACCATTAGTCATCAAGTTACATCCAATGAAGTGAGCATGTGCACAAGCTGTTCATAAGATTAGTGACAATGAAAGAGCTTGAAGAACAACGTGTGTGTGCGTGTGAAATTTTGCTGCAGTCTTGGTAAACATTTTACAGAGACATTTCAATTGCTTAACCTGGCATACGGGGAGGACTGTATAAGCCGAATGCAGTGCTATGAGTGGTTTAATCGTTGATAGATGAGTCGTCAAAGATCAAAGTGATATTGGTTGTATTTTTTTATTGGAAAGGCATTGTCCATTATGAATTTGTACCACTTGGTCAGATAGTAAACAAAGAGTTGTACCAGGAAGTTTTAACACATTTGAGAGGGTACTGTGCGCAGGAAGAATCCTGAATTGTGGGAAAACGAGATGGATGTTGCACCACGACAGTGCATCGGCTCACGTGACTCTCCTCATCTGCAGTTATATGACAAAACATTAGACATCTGTTGTGCCCCATCCACCCTATTCTTCAGACTTAGTCCCAGAAACTTTTTCCTGTTTCCCAAACTTAAAACCACTTTGAAAGGATGTCATTTCCAAACCATAGAGGAGATTCAGGAAAATGCAATAAGAGAACAGAACTTCATTCCTCATATCAGTCGGTTCATTCATTTCTTCACTTTCCACACAACTCATATTTCTTGAACTCGCACACAAAACATTTATGACACACACACTCTCTCTCTCTTCACTCTTGCTCATGTACAATAAACCATTCATTCTTTGTAATGAATACATAGAATGTACACACTGGCCATGAAAAACACTTTGTGAATGATATCACCTATTAAATTTTTCTCTCTCTCTCACACACTCACACAATTTTCACAGTCTAAAGTAAGATATTATCAAAAATAATTACTGCAGTTACTAATATTCACTGCCAGCCTGGCTGGCCGAGTAGGTAGCATATCAGCTGCGGATTCGAATCTCACCGTGTGTATGGATGTTTGTGATTGTCTGTGGACATGCTAGGAGACAGAGAGTTATAGAATAGGTTCTCATTGAGGCCTTCCCTCGATGAGTCTTTAGACTCCCTGGAGGTGTCACATATCAATAATAATAAAAAAATAAAAGACATCTGTTGGACATGTGCAGCACCACTTGTAATATGCATTACCCGTATGGGTAGATTGATAAGAGTCTACGTATATCTGTTGGGCTGTATATGTGTAGCTTACACGTATAGGGTATCCTTCTTGTCTGCAAGGAGATGTGCTTTGCATTACGGGATACTAAGGCAAGTGATGTGAAGTTATACCACCTTTACCACGAGTTGCTCCAGTCCTGAAAATACTTCAGGCGCAAACTTTGTTTGCTTACATTTGGATAAAGGATTAAACCAAGTACATTTAACCCTCGCATAACGCAGATTTTAGGTTCCATAGAAATGCTGCGTTATATAAATCGTGTTATGAGAGACTTAGATCACATAGAAAAAGTAGGGTTAGGTTCCGAAATCGTTTTTTTTTTTAATTATATAAACAACGACATATCCAACAAAAACAATATTTTTATTTAATTCGGGTAATTCATGAATAGATAAAGAAAACATAAACTATGTGACAAATACATAGTATAAAATTATAAAAATTACAAATTGTACATAAATTTCATTGCACATAATGCATAAATGTTTTAGACACAATAAAATAAAGCGCATATTTTAATCTTCATCACTGTCTTGAGAAATGACATTTCGTAGATGTTCTTTAAGTGGCCGGAGGTCACTTAAAGAACTATGTGACAATACATAGTTATGTGTATGTTTATTTCACATAGTTATGTGAAATTAGTTATTTCACAAAGTATAGTTATGTCACATAGTTTATAATAATAAACTATGTGACAAATACATAGTATAAAATTATAAAAATTACAAATTGTACATAAATTTCATTGCACATAATGCATAAATGTTTTAGACACAATAAAATAAAGCGCATATTTTAATCTTCATCACTGTCTTCAGAAATAACATTTCGTAGATGTTCTTTAAGTAATCGGAGGTTGTCACCACTTGAAATCTCTTGGACATCATTTGTTATAATTCTCATTGCATACTTCAGCTGGTTTAATTATCAAGAAGTCAGTAATAAGACTTTGTTACCACTATATTGCAATTTTTTTATTAAGTTCATAATATGACGCTAGACAAATATCCAATTGTCTCGTGAATTTTCCCGAGCGCTCCATTGAGGGATCATTATCCATAAAATAACTTCCTAACTTTCTTGCCAAGTTCAATCCTTCTGCTAATTTCTTTAAACTGAATTCTTTAATGGATTCGTCACAATCAGAGTCTTCGGCAGAACTTTCGACGCCATCTATTAATTGTAGCAGTTCCTCCTCATTTAAATCTGTTTCCCCATCAATTAATTTACTAATTTCATTTTCAACCATATCACAAAAGCCCTCTCCACCAAAAATGTGTGCTACGTTTACTATACGACTTAGCTCGGCATCCACTGGAGGTACGAAGTTTTGTTCCAGAATGAATCAGATCGAGAGGGGAGTGATGTGGAAGAGCAGGAGAGATTGAAGAAGTGGAAATGAATGGGGAAGTGAGTGGTATGAGTATAGAAAATGAGAGAATGGATGTGCAAGAGGAGCAGGGAAACGGGGAGGCTCAGGGTGGACAGGGATACACAGCGTGAGAAAGGTGGATGCTCCAAGAGGAGGCGAGAGCATGTGTAGGCAGGAAAGTAATGGGATGATCAGGGATCAAAAGGAAACAGATGGAATTGCAAAGGGTTCTAAAATGAAGAAGCAGAAAGGGAAATGGCCCCAGTCCAGCATGGAGAGATCACATCGAGTGAGTGGTATCAGTGGAACTAGCTGTAGATCCAGAAATGAGTTGTTGTGTTTGTATACCAATGCTAGAAGTATAAGAAACAAGACGAATGAAATGGTTGCACTAATTGCGTCTGTGCACCCAGAGATTGTCGGAATAAGTGAGACATGGTTATATGAGGATGACATCCTGACAGGAATAGAGATGGAAAGGTATGATGTGTTTCGTGAGGATAGAAGGGATAAAAAGGGAGGGGGAGTGCTATTGATGATAGAGAAAGAGTTATGTCCATACAAGGTAGAGATGCAAGAGGGAAATGGGGCCAGTGGTTTTGAGGCAGTATGGTGTGAGATACAGGTGAATAGAATCAAATACTTGGTGGGATGTTGTTATAGACCTGGTAATGTGGATGGTGGTGATAGTGAAATGTATAGTCAAATAAGCCTAGCAAATAAGAAAAGGGTGATCATTATGGGTGATTTTAATTATGGCAATATAGACTGGAATGAAGAGATAGCAACTGGAAGTAAAGAAAATGAGTTTCTTGAGTTTTTGAGGGATAACTACCTCAGACAGTATGTAACAGAGGGCACACAAGGATTAAGGGTCTTGGATTTGGTCATCTCATCGGAGGATGTAATTATCAATGAGGTATCAAATCATCCACCAATTGGTGAAAGTGACCATGAGGTGATTACTTGGGTGGTTGCCAGCAGTGCAAGGACCCCTGTGAAAAAAGGGTATATGTGGAACTACAAGGGGGGTGATCATGAAGAGCTCAGGAGACAGTTTGCAGGTGTAGCATGGAATGAGGAGTTAGCTGGAAAAGAGATCGATGCAGCTTGGGGATTTTCAAAAAATATTTAGTAGATGCAATGTCTAAATGTATACCATGGGTGAGAAGGTTAAATAAGGTAGGTGTGAGATGGATGAATAAAGAGATTAAGCGCATGCATTACAGAGAAAAAGGGCATTGTGGAGGCAGCATAAGAGAAGTGGAAGTAACCAATTTCATGAGGTCTACAAAGACCAGGCAAGGAAGGTGACTTGGTTGGTGAGAGTAGCTAAAGAGAGGTATGAACAGCAGTTAGCTAATGAAGCTAAAAAGAATCCTAGGGATTCTAGTGGTAAGACTTATACGTTGGTTAGACATAACTGGTAATTAATTTACGGAAAATAACTTTAATGAATCACTTCTATATTTCGACCAGCTCTCAGATTAGAACTATCCACAGACTCCTTAAGAAAGTCGCTTCTTGGCCTGTGGAAGTCACCAACAAGCTTAAACCTTATAACTCTAGACCCCCCCGATTATATGGACTCCCAAAAATACATAAACAAAATGTGCCATTACGTCCCATAGTGGATGGCATTGATTCCCCCACATATAAATTAGCCAAACATTTAGCCAAAACGCTCACACACTACACTGGCAACACACCATCACACATAAAAAACTCGGCCCACTTTAAAGCCAGTATAGAAAACCTCACACTCCAACACACTGACATAATGGTCAGTTTTGACGTCTCCTCCCTATTCACTAATGTCCCACTCAAAGAAACTCTTGAGCTCATCCAAGCCAAGTTTCCTCCCGATATCTCAGCCCTATTTCAGTTCACAATGAACTCAGGCTATTTCGTTTGGCAAGGAAAGTTCTACAAACAGATAGAGGGGACAGCCATGGGTTCACCACTTTCCCCACCCTTGGCCAATTTCTTTATGGAGACATTTGAAGAAAAAGCCTTAAACTCCGCCCCACAAAAACCCACTATTTGGCTTCGTTATGTGGATGATGTGTTTGCTATTTGGCCACATGGCTCAGACTCACTCCACTCCTTCCTAACACACTTAAACAACTAACATCCCAGAGTCCAGTTCACCTTAGAAAAAGAGGAAAACAACACCCTCCCCTTCCTAGACACTTTAATCACCCGCCAGCTTGATGGATCTTTGGTTTTCTCTGTTTACAGAAAACCCACCCACACTGGCAGATACATTCACCAGCAATCCCCCCCCCCCTCACAACAATATGGGGTGATAAAAACACTATATAACGGGGCAAAATTAATCTGCTCAGATGACAAGGCCCTGACTATGGAACTAAACCACATCCTCAACACTTTCTTAGCCAATGGCTATAACCCCAAAAAAATCCAAAAAATACTAAAACCTGAAAACCACAACCCCCCTCCCCCCCTCAACAATAAAGACTACACCAAGTCTATCACTATCCCCTACATCCAGGGCACCTCTGAAAAAATAACTAATATCCTCAAGAAATATGACCTTACTTCCTGTTACAGACCATATAAAAAGTTAGCATCCCTTATCCGCTCTACCAAAGACCAACCACTCCCCCTAGACCTACCTGGTGTATACCAGGTCCCTTGCAGCTGCAAATTGTCCTACTTTGGCCAAACAGGCAGAACAACAAATATCAGGATTTCAGAACACCAAGACTACATCCGGTTTCACCAGTACAGCCGCTCTGGGCTGGCAGACCATGCCTTAGATACCCACCATAAAATTCGTTGGAAGAAGACAAAAATAATCCATCGCAGCAAGTTTAAATACGAAAGATTATTCAAGGAATCTTCAGCAGCTCTAAAAAACGTTCCTAACCTCAACAAATTTGGGTGCATGAAACTGCCCCAAATTTGGGAGACCTTCATTATGAGAACTTCAGCCCAACGGCCAAGACTACCAAATTAGCCTGCAAGAGGGCACCATTAGGACTTTAGGAACAAAATTAGTGTCTTAATTTCTTCCTCATTTGCTTTGTTAGTTCCTTTAGTGCATATACCATATCTTTATGTTCCTGAAGATGACAATGTGACATTGTCGAAATATAGAAGTGATTCATTAAAGTTATCTTTAATTAATTTACTTTATATGCGTTGTTAATTCCGTAAATTAATTACCAAGAATCCTAGGGAGTTCTTTCGATATGTAGCCAGCAAAAGAAAGAATGATTATGGAAGGATGACACTGATTGGAGGAAATGGTATAAAGACAGCTGTTGCAGAATGTGTGGTGGAGATACTTAATGAGCAGTTCATAAAGATCTTTCAATCTTGTGAATGTGACTTCATGGAGAGATTAAGAGCAGTTGATGATGGGGAGGAGAGACTGACTGTAAGTGAGCAAGAGGTGTTTGGGGAGTTGTGTAAACTAGATGTAAATAAGGCTGTGGGACTTGATAATATATCACCGCGTATTCTGAAGGAATGTGCCAGAGAGTTGACACCTGCCTTGACATATTTTTTTAATACGAGTCTTGCACTTGGTCAAGTCCCTAAAGAGTGGAAGGAGGGCAAGATTGTGCCACTTCATAAAGGAGGTGATCGAACTCAAGCATCAAACTATAGGCCTATCTGTGTGTCAGGTGTTGTGGTTAAGTTGTTGGAGAAGCTTGTGAGAACTAGGATCCAGAGTTGGGTTGACAACAATGGTATAATCTTTGATGGACAGCATGGATTTGCTAAAGGGAGGTCATGTTTTAGTAATCTACTTACTTATTACAATAAAGTGACTGCTTCCCTAGAC
Source organism: Typopeltis vanoorti (assembly GCF_054136105.1). Taxonomy (NCBI): domain Eukaryota; kingdom Metazoa; phylum Arthropoda; class Arachnida; order Uropygi; family Thelyphonidae; genus Typopeltis; species Typopeltis vanoorti. The sequence continues at coordinate 17,004,273 of NC_143552.1, read as the reverse complement.
AGAGGAGAAGGATACACAGTAATATACTTGGATTTCGCAAAAGCTTTTGATAGAGTACCTCATGATAAGTTGACAGTCAAACTAGAGCTGATGGGGTTGGATATTAGATTAGTGCATTGGATTGGAGACTGGCTATCTGATAGGTATCAACAAGTTGTGTATGGGGGTGCAATATCCAAGAAAAGGAAAGTCACTAGTGGAGTGCCTCAGGGATCTGTTTTAGGGCCATTACTATTTAACTTGTATATTAATGATATTGGCGAAGATTTGGATGGAGATATTCAGTTGTTTGCAGATGATCCAAAGTTGGGACGAACCATAAAGAGTAGTGAAAATGTTATGGCCTTACAAGAAGACTTGAATAAATTGAGTGACTGGGCACGGAAATGGGGATGTGAGTTCAATGTTGCAAAATGTAAGGTTTTGAAATTTGGAAAACAAAGATGGGATGCAGAATTTATGCTTGGTGAGAATATATTGTTGGAAGTAGAGGAAATAAGAGATCTGGGGGTGATAGTGGATAAGGATCTAAAATTTAGATGACACATCGCCAAATTGTGAAGACAACACAAAGACTTCTGGGAATGATGCGGAGGACACTGACGTGTAGAAGTAGGGAGATTCTTGTTCCATTGTATAAAGCTTTGATTAGGCCACACATGGACTATTGTGCCCAGATTTGGTCACCTGGCTTTCAGAAGGATGAAGAGATGTTGGAAAGGGTCCAAAGGCGACTGACTAAGGTAGTTTCTGACCTCTGGAATGTCGAGTATGAGGAAAGATTGAAAATATGTAATTTGCAGAGTCTAGTGGAGAGAAGGAAGAGGGGAGATATGATAGAGACCTACAAGTTGGTAAGGGGTTGTTATAGGATCAATGGTGGAGAAGTTCTACAGAGTATAGTGGGAGATCAGGGGAGAACCAGAGGTCATCCCTGGAAACTGTATAAAGAGGGTCTGAGTAGGGGAGTGAGAGGCAGGTTTTTTTCGTGCAGAGTTGTGAGTGATTGGAATGCCTTGCCTGAGAGTGTGGTGTCTGCAAGGAGTTTGAATGTGTTTAAGACGCGGTATGATGAGATGTGTGTGAGATAAAAGGACCACCTAGATGAGTCTTTGACTCCGTGAGGTCTTGTTTATTAATAATAATAATGACTTTAGGCCATATTTTTTTCCAGCAAGCATTCAGCTTAGAGGATTGTAATTCCTTAATGGACAGAGAAATAATTTTCACACAATTCAATATTGAAAACTCTTTCCACGCTTGAGGCAGTGTTTTCATGTTTGGAATAGATTCCTTTTTTTTCCAAAATTAATTGGAATGATCGCCAAATATAATATGACTTAAATGTTGATATTATTCCTTGGTTGAGTGGTTAAATAAGTGAAGTAGTATTAGGCAGCAAAAAATTTATTTTAATATTCGGATGGCTTAAATTTGTTGGGTGGCCTGGTGCTCTATCTAAAATTAGTAGAATTTTGAAGTCCATATTCTTTTTCTTTCTGTAACTTTCTACATCGGGTACAAAACACTTGAAAAACCAATTTTCAAACATACTAGCTGTATCCCATGCCTTTTTGTTGGCCCGCCAATAAACAGGTAGGGTGGAATTGTCGCGCCCTTTCATCACACTAGGATTTGCAGATCACTTAATAAACATTGGTTTTGTCATGTAATCACCTGATGCATTACTACAAAACAGTAGAGTAATTCTATCTTTGGAAACTTTGAATCCAGGAGCTGATCTTTCATTTTTCGAAATATAGGTGCGTTTTGACATTTTTTTCCTATAACCCAGATTTATCCGCATTGAACTATAAGCATTGAACCACCTTCTTCAATGATTTTTAAAAATTCTGCTGGGTATTTCCGGTCAGCTTCAACGACTGCTGATGCTGATTCTCCCTGGATTTTAAGATTATACAAAGAAATCTGCTTTTTAAAGTTTTTGAACCAACCCTTACTGGCACAAAATCCATGCTGAGAGATTTCTTCTGAAGAATCTTGATCAAGTGCTATTAAATGTTTATAAATGTTGAGAGCTTTTTGCTTAATAAGGTGTCCATCCAAAGGAATTTTCTTTTGAGTGCAATCTTCTATCCAAATCATTAGAGATTTTTTCATTTTTTCTATTAGAATATCGCGAACACGAGCAACGCGCTTTGCACTTACTGTTGACTCAGCAATAACACTTTCTTGGATTTTATGTTCATATTGTTTGAATTGTTGATACATTTAAATTCAGAGTCCTTGCAACAACTCCTGGTTTTTCTCCAATTTTCAACCGATCCAAGATTTTAATTTTTTCTTCGAGAGAAATTAATTTCCTCTTTAATGTTGGTTTTTTCCCTTTCGTTGCAGTTTTAGTGGCCATTACAATAAAAATAAACTTTTACATAAAAAAAGCATTACATATGTATGTAACTCACCAAATAATAACTGCTCAGTTTGAGAATAACACACTTATGATTTTTAATGGGCTTTCCTGGCAGAAAACGAAGACAATTTTCAACAATAAACACTTTATATAGTAAACCCTAGATGGCGAACCTATGGCACTCGTACTAGAGGTGGCACATCTGAGAATTTTGCTGGCACATCAACGATTTACAGGTCATACCCTTTTATACGCTCATAAATTATTCAACTTTTTTTTTAATTATTACAATATGTACAAGTTTAATTTTGTTTTAGACGAGAGAGCAGCTATAAAGACGTGCATATGATTGGTGCAGTATTAACAAAAGATCGCATGACCCAAAGACAACTGACAAGTGTTGAGTTGAAATGCTAATTCACTTCGATCAAATTCCATAATATCTGAAACTGTCATAACAACATTCACTATTAGTTTTAACCCATTCACGACAGGATGTCATTTACCTTTACGACGGAACTTCTCATTACAACTGGCTCAACTCACACAAAAGTTTCGACCCTTGGTTGAATTTTATGGCTGCTTGTTTGCATTTGAGGTGGCAGGCGAATTCACGCACTCATTATATGGCATGTTCAATTCTTAGTAGAATTTTATTTTAAGTTGGTTTAATTTTATTTTAAGCCTTGGTGATCTGTCCTAATGACATTGAGAATTTCAAATGCAATAAAACAAACACTTATTTCATAATTGAGAAATTGGACAATAGTTTTTAGTTAGATACTGTGTTTCAGTGCAACATATGGTTTTGCTTGAGTCTATACAGCATAGTTTCTGGGAGAGAGAACATGTGATTCATTAGTTAACGCCGTTTTTATTCCAGCTTTCTCTAATTGCACTATTTGTTGAGAATTACACAGAGACTGCAAAAGCCTCTGTACAGTACCTTATTCAGGGATACAATAAAACTAAATTCGATACTTATAACTACTTGCGCGATATGGGCAGACACAAATTTAACGTAGATAAAATTTGATTTTTAAGTCCCTTAGTGAAAAATATATTAAAAAAAAATAAAGGGTTGTTGGAAATTGTAGACCGCATTGAACAAGGGTTACTACAATTTGTAGACCACACTGTATCGAAACTGCATTGTGTAAGTATCGCGTTATACAAGGGTTACCTGTATATAATTTCTTGTTATCTTTAATTTATAGTATAACCATGTGAAAAACTTTCAGCAACTATCTATCTCTAATCCAGAGTATTACAATATTAAGGTGTGACACCTTTTGACAACTCGTATAGAAAAAATATGACTTCTGCATTACTTCAACCTTGGTATCACCTCTGGGTCTGGCTCCCACTGACGAGACCTCTATAAAGGTCGAAACCGGTCTAGGTAGTGACCCTTCCCTTAATGCATAGCATTATACATGTCCGCAAGGAGATGTGCTTTGCATTTTGGGATTCTAAGCAAGTGATGCGAAGCCATACCACCTTTATCACGAGTTGCCTCAGTCCTGAAAATACTTCAGTTGCAAACTTTGTTTTCTTACACTTGGATAAAGAATTAAACCAAGTATATAATTTCTTTAATTTAATTTAATCTTTAATTTAATTTATAGGCTTTGCTGTACAATGAAACCTGTGGAGAATTCATGACTAAACAAACACACGTAATAACCACAGTAATAAGTTTTAAAAGTAAATATTTCATCCTAAGTATCTTAGGATATCATCAGTTCAGTTAATTCAAACAATACTAGGAATAACATACAGTTAGGGCGCATGATTACAATGGAATCCCAATATGCGTGCAGTAGTGTGTTATAGAATTGAATTAAAATATATCTGGAGGGAAAAAAAAAAAAGATTATTAGATAACATATATATAAAAAAAAATATTTTACATAATTTTGTATGACAATTTCCCATACTTTAGGAATAACAAGAACATAATTACGGTTTAGATTTGGTCTGTGAAGTAGGGCTTCAGCACTTTCTTTATATAAACGTTCATATTTATATAAAGATCTATGTAGAAGTTTGGTCTTTTTCCAATGGATCCTATGGTTTGGGTTTTCAACTCCATGTTTTTTGAAGGCCAGATTTCTGCGGTTTGATAAGACGGATATGGTCTTGATGTTCCGAAATGCATTTGTGGACAGATCTACTTGTCTGTCCATAGTAAAACAATTTACAGTAGCATGGAACCTCTTGCACTCCAGGAAGCATCAGAGGTGAGAGTTTGTCTTTAGGAGAAGGTAACAAGTTATAGATCTGATTGATTGGTTTGTAGGTAGTAGCAAGTTTGCATTTCTTCATCATTTTTGAAAGATGTTCAGAGATGCCTTTGACATCTCCGATATGGGAATGGGAATCCTACGGGCTTGTTTTTGTCTAGGTTGATGTGTGGAGAAGTGACTGATGATTTTTTTTAGTTGTTTTAAGATTGTTTCCATTTAGTGTGGTTGTATTTTTGATTATTTCCAATCCTTGGTGTAGAAATTCTTCAGAAGAGCAGAATCTGTGCGCTCTGGTTACTAATAATTTAATGATGCCAAATTTTTGAGATGGATGATGAGCAGAAGAATTGTGAATTAGCGACCTGAAAATGTCTGCTTGCGATAGACCGAAGTGGAGATGGAACCATCTTCTTTTCTTTGGATGTGTAAATCCAGAAAGGAGATACCCTGTGGAGATTCTTTTTTTACCTTGAATTTGATGTGAGGATGAAGAAAGTTTATATTATCTAGAAACAGGTGTATTTCTTGTCCAGAATGACTCCAGATAGCAAAGACATCATCAACATATCGTAGCCAAATTTTTGGTTTGAGTTTAAACGTGAAAACTCTCTCTCTCTCTCTCTCTCTCTCTCTCTCTCCCTTATCACCAAACTTAGCCAACCTGTTTCTAACCTTGAAGAAAAATTTCCATATTTCTGTAACTTACCCTACATCGGTGAAGAAGGATGCACAATCCCAATAAGAAAAGAAAATGTAAGACTTCTCTGAGGTGGATGTTAACAAATCTACATGTATGTATAGTAAGCCTAATGCAATCATGGGGCACTTCATACACTCCAGGATGTGTATGAAGGATGGAATTCCAGAGGATGGACTTTGTCTTTAGGTGAGCAAGATCGGGGTTGCTAATTTGAAGTGTGACATGAAGGTTGTTATATTTCGTTAGTACTTTAGCTATCTTTTCAGAAGTATCCAAGTTATATGGAATAGGAACAGGTGCAGGTGCTTTACTCTTGTGTTTGATGAGGTGTGCATGCATGCAAGGGTGGGTATGTGGTATTTCATCTATTTGGTAGGTGTAGTAGTGATTGGGTAAAAAGTGTTTTTGGCAAAATAAACTCTAAAAGTATGGTGAAATAAAGCGAAAGGTATGTCACTAGAAAAATTAGCCCTGGTTAGCATTTTGAGGAGTTCACACCATTGCTCAGACTTTTCAAACATGACCCACAATAAAAAAAAATACATTTTACTTCTCACTCCAGTACATATGTGATACTGTGAATTGACTGAGGTTGTACAATACCAGGCAACTCATGGCAAAGGTGAAGCAAGCCCAAAGCACTTTGCCACGGCATACAAACCGATTTTTGGATTTATATATATATATATATATGTGTGTGTACTGAGGTTGATTTACTCGGTTGTTAAACATATTTTTTAAAAGAATTGAATGACATAAACCGAGAGTAAAGGAAAAAGATTTAATGGTATCACACGACTAGTTTCAGCTTTTTACAGCCTTCTTCAGATGTTTTTATAAAAGAAAAGAAAAAACATTAAACATTGAAGATAAAAACTGAACAGCATAGGAAAGTCACTATACATATTTAACATGAAAACGTTGTAGTTAACGCATTCAAAGTTGTTCCTTCGTTGACCACATTGTTGAGTGAGTGCGTGCGTATAGCATCCCATGAGCGCCAGTATGTGATCACAGCAGAATGACAGTCTGGGAAGTTGTAGCTTAAATTATTATTTAAATGTACAGGGTTGAGGATGATTTCTTTAGATTCTACAATTTTTCTCTCCAATTCATCATGGCAACAGAAAATGTTGTTAGATCTATCCCAAAGGATTGTATGACTAAGGTTTTGATCATCAGAATCGGTAGAAAAAAGGATATGGCTCGATAAAGCACTTGCACCTGTTATCTTGTAAGTGATGTCCCTCCTGTGCTCCTCCATACGCAATTCAATAGACTTATCCGTCTGGCCAAAGTAGGGAATGTCGCAGTCACACCATATCTTGTATACACCGGGATATTTTTTTAGATTGTGATGGCTAGGCTTTGGACGGCTCACTAGAGAGCGGATCTTAGGAAGTGGAGTGAATAAAGTTCTAATGTTATATTTTTTGAGAACTTTGGCTAATTTTTGAGAGACTGAGCTTATGTATGATATAGATATATTGCCTCTAACATTATGCATTTCTTTAGTATGGCGACTAGGAGGATTAAAAAGGTTTTTTTAGTAATTTTTTGAGAATAACCATTCAGTCTGAAAGTAGATCTAAGAAAATTGATTTCTTTATGAAGTTCATCTGCGTTGTCAAGAAGAGAGCGAGCTCTATGTCCCAAAGTAGAAATAATTCCAAGTTTCTGAGGAGTGAAATGATGAGACTGACTATGGAGATATCTATTGGTGTGTGTAAGTTTTCTGTACATCGAAATTTTAAGTTTTTCAGAAGAGCGGGTCAGTTTCATGTCCAGGAAAGGCAGGGAACCATTAGTTTCAAACTCAGCCGTGAATTGGATATTTGGGTGTTGACTATTGAGATGTTCAAGGAAATCCAGGAGAGAATCATGTCCGTTGCTCCAAATGAGAAAAATGTCGTCCACATATCGTTTTCAAATTCTAGGTGCTAAGGAATAGGAAGAGATAGTTTTAACTTCAAAATCTTCCAGATAAATGTTGGCAAGTATAGGAGATAAAGGATTACCCATTGCTAGACCATGATTTTGCTTGTAGATGGTGTCCTGAAATCTAAAGTTTGAAGGCATTGATTCACCAACATACAACCCTTCAAAATATCTCGCAAAATACCTTAAATGTTTTTCTGGCAAGTCTTCGTCTTTTATTAACAACTCTGTGGATTTTGTATCATACATTAAAGATATTACTGTTCAAGAAAATGACATCATGGCTAGCTTTGACATAGTATCCTTGTTTACAAATGTTCCTACAAATGAAGTCCTGACACTACTCAAAGATAAGTTATCTAAAAAAATGTTAGCCTTACTTACTCATTGCATCAAATCTGGATACTTTAGATTTCAGGACACCATCTACAAGCCAAATCATGGTCTAGCAATGGGTAATCCTTTATCTCCTGTACTTGCCAACATTTATTTGGAAGATTTTGAAGTTAAAGCTATCTCTTCCTATTCCTTAGTACCTAGAATTTGAAAACAATATGTGGACAACATTTTCCTCATTTGGAGCCATGGACATGATTCTCTCCTGGATTTCCTTGAACATCTCAATAGTCAACACCTGAATATCCAATTCACGGCTGAATTTGAAACTAATGGTTCCCTGCCTTTCCTGGACATGAAACTGACCCGTTCTTCTGAAAAACTTAAAATTTTGATGAACAGAAAACCCACACACACCAATAGATATCTCCATAGTCAGTCCCATCATTTCACTCCTCAGAAACTTGGAATTATTTCTACTTTGGGACATAGAGCTCACTCTCTTCTTGATGACCCAGATGAACTTCATAAAGAAATCAATTTTCTTAGATCTACTTTCAGACTGACTGAATGGTTATTCTCAAAAAATTACTAAAAAATACCTTTTTAATCCTCCTAGTCGCCATACTGAAGAAATGAATAATGTTAAAGGCAATATATCTATACCATACATAAGCTCAGTTTCTCAAAAATTAGCCAAGGTTCTCAAAAAATATAACATTAGAACTTTATTCACTCCGCTTCCTAAGATCTGCTCTCTAGGGAGCCGGCCAAAGTCTAGCCATCACCATCTAAGATATCCCGGTGTATACAAGATATGGTGTGACTGCGACATTCCTTACTTTGGCCAGATGGATAAGTCTATTGAATTGCGTATGGAGGAGCACCGGAGGGACATCACTTACAAGAGAACACGTGCCAGTGCTTTATCCAGCCGTATCGTTTTTTCTACCCTATTCTGATTGATGATCAAAACCATAGTCATACAATCCTTTGGGATAGATCTAACAACATTTTCCGTTGCCGTGACGAATTGGAGAGAAAAAAATGGAGAGAAAAGCACAGGAGGGACATCACTTACAAGAGAACATGTGCCAGTGCTTTATCCAGCAGTATCGTTTTTTCTACCCTATTCTGATTGATGATCAAAACCATAGTCATACAATCCTTTGGGAGAGATCTAACAACATTTTCCGTTGCCGTGACGAATTGGAGAGAAAAATTGTAGAATCTAGAGAAATCATCCTCAACCTTGCACATTTAAATAATAATTTAAGCTACAACCTCCCAGACTGTCATTCCGCTGTGATCACATACTTGCATTCACGAGATGCTATATGCATACACTCACCCAACAATGTGGCCAATGAAGGAACAGCTTTGAATACGCTAACTACAACATTTTCATGTTAAATATGTAAATGACTTTCCTGTGCTGTTCACAGTTTTTATCTTCGATGTTTAATGTTTTTTCTTTTCTTTTATGAAAACACCTGAATAAGGCTGTAAAAAGCCGAAACTAGTTGTGTGATACCATTAAATCTTTTTCCTTTACTCTCGGTTTATGTCACTCAATTCTTTAAAAAAAAAATATATATATATATATATATATAAATCAAATCCTGTCATGAATAATAATAATAATAATATATAAACATACACACCAAGGTATCTCGGTTTACTTTATATAAATATTGTTATAGATGTTAAAAAAAAGTTACGTTGATAAAACAAAGTAAAACTTTCTTTAAGTGTTACTGTACGTTACACAATAACACAGCTCATCAAAATTCAGTTTGTGGGATTTTTTTTGCTATTGATTGTTTATAATGAAGGGTGAATTTATATAAATTATCCATAAACAATAATTTAACAGGAAAGGTAAATAATATTCATGAAAACAAGAAAGTGGGTAGCATTTGATGTGAGGCCAGAAACAAGAATTAGAAAGCATTTTCATTATGTAAAATGTTCAGATTTTAATTACATTAAGTTAATTAATGTTGTAAGCTGTGATAATAAGTTAAGGACAATACTGTAGTACAATTGTGTACCTATTTAAAAAGTAAAGGTATTGGAAGAATAAGATGTATAGATGCGCTACAGTATTTAATTAGATTGTGCCAATTTTACTTTTTGTATTTATAATTCTGGTTTGTTTTTGCTAATGAAATTGTATTGCAAGAAAAGTTATTATTATTATTATTACCCCAAGATCTCATGGAGTCAAAGACTCATCTGGGAGGTCCTTTTATCACACACACACACATCTCATCATACCATGCCTTGAACACATTCAAATTCCTTGCAGACACCACACTGCCAGGCAAGGCATTCCAATCATTCACAACTCTGCATGAAAAAACCTGCCTCTCACACCTTCTTTATACAGTTTCCAGGGATGACCTCTGGTTCTCCCCCGATCTCCCACTATTTTCTGTAGAACTTCTCCAGCATTGATCCTATACCAACCCCTTACCAACTTGTAGGTCTCTGTCATATCTCCCCTCTTCCTCCTGTCCACCAGACTGAAAATTACATCTTCTCAATCTTTCCTCATACTCGACATTCCAGAGGTCAGAAACTACCTTAGTCAGACTATTGCCTTTGGACCCTTTCCAACATCTCTTCATCCTTCTGAAAACCAGGTGACCAAATCTGGGCACAATAGTCCATGTGTGGCCTAATCAAAGCCTTATACAACAGAACAAGAATCTCCCTACTTCTACACGTCACTGTCCTTCACATCATTCCCAGAAGCCTTTGTGTTGTCTTCACAATTTTGGCTATGTGTCCCCTAAGTTTCAGATCCTTATCCACTATCACCCCCAGATTTTTTATTTCTTCCACCTCCAACAATATATCCTCACCAAGCATAAATTCTGCATCCCATCTTTGTTTTCCAAATTTTAAAACCTTACATTTTGCAACATTGAACTCGCATCTCCATTTCCGTGCCCAGTCACTCAATTTATTCAAGTCTTCTTGTAAGGCCACAACATTTTCACTACTTTTCATGGTTCGTCCCAACTTGGCATCATCTGCAAACAACTGAATATCTCCATCCAAATCTTCACCTATATCATTAATATACAAGTTAAACAGTAATGGCCCCAAAACAGACCCCTGAGGCACTTTACTAGTGACTTTCCTTTTCCTGGATATCGCTACCCCATACACAACTTGTTGATACCTATCAGATAGCCAATCTCCAATCCAATGCACTAATCTAATATCCAACCCCATCTGCTCTAGTTTGACTATCAATTTATCATTAGGTACTCTATCAAAAGGCTTTGCAAAATCTAAGTATATTACTGTGTAGCCTTCTCCTCTGTCCAAGGAAGCAGTCACTTATTATTTTTTTTAAAAAAAATAATAGATTGCCTCTTATGTATATACATGAATACTGTATATACAGCATATGTAAGGTTAATATTGAACTCTTGAAAACTGAACTATTGGAGGTCTAATAATAATAATAATGGTAATAATTAATGCATTTGCTTTGATTAAAAATTTATTTATTGAAAATGATAGCTGTAATTTAGTCAAATTGCATAATATGATATGAAAAACCTACTTTGTGATGAAAAATTTATTTTCATGTAAACTGACATAATGTAATTGTAGCTAATTTTTCTTGTTTCGTGACTGAAATGAAAAGAAACCCAGAAGTGGGATGCATAGTGGAGCATGTGTAGAATGAATAGAGCCCTATAATAGTGTTGAGAAAAATGAGGAGATTTTTGGAACTTGAAAGCACTTATTTTAGTGATTAAATGGGAAGAAAATGTTTAAGATCAGATGAAATGGAATCAAAATGCTCTGCTTATTACATAGAAAAATGTTCTCATGGAAAACATTAAAGTGAGATTATGTACATGTCTATCTGAAAAATTGTTAACTATCAATTTAGAAGTTTCATTGGTTTGGAAAACTTCCTTCAAGATGATTTGCTAACCCAGTTAAAAATAACTACCTAATTATCTTAATCTGAGCACAACAATAACAGCAGTGCAAAAAACATAAAGGGCAGGTGGAGGTCGTATGAGACAGCAAACACAGGAAACGAATTAACAATATCTATTATATTATATACCAAAATGAATTACATAAAATAATAGTATACTATGTCTAACAGTTGCCTAAAATCACGTGTTATTATACTGTCATGCTCTTTCCAAGATCTTAATTCTGCCAGTTGCAGGAATATATGTGGATACTTTTTACTGGAGTATACGGTACTTTTTTTTTCACCCTTCCTTGGTTTTAATTCCCTTGTTATGGTACTCTCTCTATCCTTAGGCTGACTAATAAAGGCTACCCATTATCACTTGTATGCCTCCTTTTCCTCCTGCTTAATAATTGGAAGAAGTTAATTAGAAAGTTAACGGACTGCCTCTGTTTTCAGATTCCTTACCATACCAGATTATTTTTGATTTTAAAGATAGCGACCACATATTTAGTTCACTATAAAGATTTATTATTATTATTCAGGGCATTATAGAGTCACAAGACTCATCATGGGAAACCCACAGTAGAAAACACAAAATCTATCATATCACTCATTGACCATTCATACTGTCACCACTTTGTCATGCAACGTATTCCATGGTTCAACCACTTTCCATGCAAAGAAACCATGCCTTAACCTCTTACAACTTCCTTTTGTAACTTCCAGGGATGGCCTCTTGTCCCTACTTGTTCCCCTTCCCCATGTTCCACCAAATGAAAGAACTCCCTAGTGTAAACCTTGTGACTATCTCTCAACAGTTTAAAGGTCTCAATCATATCACTTCTCCTTCTTCTATTCACCAAACTCTGCAGTCCACATTCCCTCAGCTTATCTTCATCTAACATTATACACTTCTGATACCATCTGTGTTATCTGTCTCTGCACTCCTAAATTCCAAGGTTAATTTATCCCCTTCAAATCCTGGGACCAAATTTGAGCACAGTAGTACAGGTGTGGTCAGATCAAGGCTTTATACAATGAATGAACAATTCTTTTATCTCTACAGGTCAGTGTCCTTCTCAGTAATGCAGCAGTCCTGTGGGTTACTTTCACCACCTTTGCAATATGTTTCCTGAATTTCAGGTTTCTATCAATCACCATCCTCCAGTACTGCTTCTCCAACAGAGTATGCAGCCTCCCATCGATGTATCCCAAACTTTAAGACTTTAGATTAAGTTCAATTAAGCTGACACCCATTCCCATTCATTTGCCCATCTGTCCAGTTTATTCAAATCCTCTTGCAGGACTACCACATCTGCACTAATAACCCTTTCCAGCTTCACATCATCTGCAAACAACTGAATATCCCCTGCAATCCACTGACAATGTCAATGATATAGAGGTTAAACAATACATGCCCCAGTACTGAATCCTATGGGACTCCACTTGTAACCTTCTGTCTCCTTGATAATGCTCCCTTATACACAACTCTCTGATGCCTATCAGATAGCAAATCCCAAATCCAGTTCATTAACCTGACATCTAAATCCATTTGCTGCAACTTAAATATCAGCATATCATTTGATATCCTCTCATATGCCTTTCTAAAATGGAAAAAAAAAAAAAGGTAGAATATGCCTTTCTCTCATCAACTGCTCTTGTCACTTATTATAAAAGGTGAGCCTCCATAGCTCAGTCAGTATAGATGAAGCCCTTTGGGCAGAAGGACCTGAGTTCAATTTCCATCTATAACACGAGGAACCTTTATCTGGTCTCTTATGACTACAGGTAAGTTAACCGGTCTTATACAGATTTTCACCCAGAAACTCGGGTTTTTTTGTTCCTCAGAACAGGTAGACTGGCCCCATGAACACACCAGGATCTATAGTCATAATATATATATATATATATATATACTAATCCCTCATTAGTAGGGCTCAACCTGCTCCCATTGCCTCCAAAGGGACAGGGGAGAAAGGGGAAAAACCCCATACTAATAAATTATAAAAGTCAATCATTTTACTAAAACAAGAGCGTTCTTTAACAAACTTAAGCTGACGCTCAGAGATAAATTATCTTCATCTGCCTAATGCTGTAAATGATCTCTCACTAATTTCTCCAAGATCTTAACAACTACTAATGAAATCCAAACTGTTCTATAGTTTGACACTTCCAGTCTGCTACTGAAATTATTGAATGGCACACTATCTTACCCTTCTTCCATTCCTTGGGTACCTTTCCCATAGCCACACTTTTATTGAAAAGCCAGGTCAATGGCGCTGGCATTTCTTTAGTGCATTTTCTCAAAACCCATGGCAAAATCCCATGCAGTCCCATTGCTTCATTGAAATCCAGAATATTCGGTATTTGAAACACACTTTCCTCTTGCACTTCTAAACCTCAAACTTGACCTATCCCTCTAATATTAAAACCTACTTCTCCAGGATGAAATACCAATAAAATGTTCATTAAACAACTCCACTGTATACTTTGCATCAGTCACTCTATTCCCATTTTTATCCACCAATGTTATTCTTCCACAATCATTTCTCCTCCTACTGGCCACATAACAAAAAAAATTCCTTAGGATTATCTTTGGATCTCAGGTCCAGTCACTTCTTATATTCCAGATTTGCCTTCCTTACCATACTAGTCACTCTCCTGGCCTGGGTGTTATATTCTTCATTCATCTGCTATCCACCCTACTCCTTATATCTCTTCCATAACCTCGTTTTTACCTGTAGATCCCATTTGATACTGTTTTTCATGTGTTCTCTTCTTCACTCACAGTATGCAGCTTGCAAGTGCTGTTAATAAATATTCCTTCACAAGTTCCCAAGCACTGATGATATCTCGCTCTTCCAATTCCTCCCTCCATGGAACTGTTCCATGTTTATATCTAAGACTATTATAATCACCTGCCTTAAAATTGCATATACATTCCTTTGTCTTTGATACTCCTGCATGTATATTCATCTTCCAAGTCAAAACCACATGGTCACACTCTCCAACCAGGGACAGAAATGCCATCTCAGTTATATGCAGCTCTTCTTATTCTATAACCAAATCAAAAACTCTTGAACCTTGTGCTCCTTCTTCTACATGATGTCTAAGACATTTGTCATTGAAGAATTCCAGAAATTCCATTCTCTTATTACTGCATGCAGTTTGCTCTTCTCAATTTATACTGCTGTAGTTAAAATCTCCCATAACAATAATTTTTCTTGCACATGCTAGACTCACCTGCCTAAACATCTGCTCTTCACCCTCAATGCTCCCTGGCTTGTAGCAATACCCCACTAAATATCCTTTCCTGCCCACCTCCCTCACCTGTACTTCACACCATATGCTTTCAAAACAATTAGTGCCATTGCCTTCCAAATCCGCCACTTTAAGATTGACATAAGTACGCTACCATTGTACGCTACCGGTATTATTAGTGTGGGTTTTTTTTCTTGTCTAAACTAAATTACGAAATCGTTATTATTAGACCTATAACCGGCAGAGAGAAAAAAAAAATGGCGGCGGCATTGTCATTCCATGATTTGAATGTAGATTTCAGTCGTTTCATTAAGTGTGAGGTCTGTTATATGTATTCTTTCGATTACATAAATGATTTGTGGATGTTTAGTGCGGATGGAAGAAGGGTGTGTGCGAAGTGTGACCTGAACGAAGAACTAATGAATGCGAATATGAAATTGATGACAGAAAGTGCTAGTACCGATTGTATCGCGATTGCACGTTTGAAAGAAAAGGATACTGAGCAAGAGAAGCGAAAAAATGTTAAAAAATCAGAAAAAAAGAAAAAGAGCGATTTGACAACCGTAATGGATGTTAAAAGGGACGAAAGTGAGGTGGAAAGAAACGAAATTGAGAGAACGAATGAAAGTAGAACTTGCGTAATGCAGAAATCGCAAGTAAAAAAAATCGAAAGAATAAATGATGGCGAAAGTTCGACGCATGTTGGACCGAAGGTACTGAAACAAAGAAAGATGAATGACAGTAAAAGTGAGAAGAATAATAGCGAAAGTTGGACGCATGTTAGTCCGAAAGTACGGAAACAAAGAAAGATAAATGACAGTGAAAGTGAGAAGAATGATAGTGAAAGTTGGACGTATGTTGGACCGAAAGTACGGAAACAAAGAAGGATGAATGAGAGGGAATGTGAGAAGAGGGGGTCGAGAGTTAGAAAGTTAGAAAGATTTAATGATAGAGAGAATGTGTCGCGAGGTTCGGAAAGTGAATTAGATTGGATGAGGCAAGAAATGAAATGGATACGGAATGAAATTAAGAGAATTCAGGTCAAAACTATTACAATAAATCATGATGGCATGAAAGAGTTAACGAAAGATGAGCGAGTGGCGTTGTATGGCGACTCCATTATTAAAGGTGTGCTAGAGGATAAAATGCACAAGGTATGTTTTCCAGGCGGTAAAATAAGTAGAGTGATTGAGGCATTGGATATGAGGCGGGAGCGAGCAAAAGAGCTAATTGTATTAATTGGTACAAATGATTTGAGAGAGAACAAAGAGCATGTTAAAATGAATGTCAAGAGACTGCTTGGAAAGATAAAAGAGAATAGTGTGACAGGAAGGGTGGTCAGTGTGTTGCCTAGGTATGATTGTGGTGAAATGAGGCGGAGAGCAAGGATTATGAATGGTATTCTGGCTGAAATGTGTGAGGAGACGGGAGTACAGTTTGTTAATGTGTGGAATGAGTTTGAGGGACGAAGTGAGCTGTATGGGAGCGATGGACTGCATTTGAGTGGTTATGGTGTGAGTCGCTTGGAGAGACTGCTGCTGGAAGGTAGAGAAGTGAATAGAGAAAATGAATCAGATCGAGAGGGGAGTGATGTGGAAGAGCAGGAGAGTAAGACAGGAGAGATTGAAGAAGTGGAAAACAATGGAGAGGTGAGTGGTATGAGTATAGAAAATGAGAGAATGGGTGTGCAAGAGGAACAGGGAAACGGGGAGGCCCAGGGTGGACAGGGATACACAGCGTGAGAAAGGTGGATGCTCCAAGAGGAGGTGAGAGCATGTGTAGGCAGGAAAGTAATGGGATGACCAGGGATCAAGAGGAAACAGATGTTGTTGCAAAGGGTTCTAAAATGAAGAAGCAGAAAGAGAAATGGCCCCAGTTCAGCATGGAGAGAGCACATCGAGTGAATGGTATCAGTGGAACTAGCTGTAGATCCAGAAATGAGTTGTTGTGTTTGTATACCAATGCTAGAAGCATAAGAAACAAGGCGGATGAAATGGTTGCACTAATTGCTTCTGTGCACCCAGAGATTGTCGGAATAAGTGAGACATGGTTAGATGAGGACGACATCCTGACAGGAATAGAGATGGAAAAGTATGATGTGTTTCGTGAGGATAGAAGGGATAAAAAGGGAGGGGGAGTGCTATTGATGATAGAGAAAGAGTTATGTCCATACAAGGTAGAGATGCAAGAGGGAAATAGGGCCAGTGGTTTTGAGGCAGTATGGTGTGAGATACAGGTAAATAGAATCAAATACTTGTTGGGATGTTGTTATAGACCTGGTAATGTGGATGGTGGTGATAGTGAAATGTATAGTCAAATAAGCCAAGCAAATAAGAAAAGGGTGATCATTATGGGTGATTTTAATTATGGCAATATAGACTGGAATGAAGAGATAGCGACTGGAAGTAAAGAAAATGAGTTTCTTGAGTTTTTGAGGGATAACTACCTCAGACAGTATGTAACAGAGGGCACACGAGGATTAAAGGTCTTGGATTTGGTCATCTCATCGGAGGATGTAATTATAAATGAGGTGTCAAATCATCCACCAATTGGTGAAAGTGACCATGAGGTGATTACCTGGGTGGTTGCCAGCAGTGCAAGGACCCCTGTGAAAAAAGGGTATATGTGGAACTACAAGGGGGGTGATTATGAAGAGCTCAGGAGACAGCTTGCAGATGTAGCATGGAATGAGGAGTTAGCTGGAAAAGAGATCAATGCAGCTTGGGGGATTTTCAAAAACTATTTAGTAGATGCAATGTCTAAATGTATACCATGGGTGAGAAGGTTAAATAAGGTAGGTGTGAGATGGATGAATAAAGAGATTAAGCATGCAATACAGAAAAAAAAGGCATTGTGGAGACTGCATAAGAGAAGTGAAAGTAACCAATTTCATGAGGTCTACAAAGACCAGGCAAGGAGGGTGACTTGGTTGGTGAGAGTAGCTAAAGAGAGGTATGAACAGCAGTTAGCTAATGAAGCCAAAAAGAATCCTAGGGAGTTCTTTCGATATGTAGCCAGCAAAAGAAAGAATGATTATGGAAGGATGACATTGATTGGAGGAAATGGTATAAAGACAGCTGTTGCAGAATGTGTTGTGGAGATACTTAATGAGCAATTCATAAAGATCTTTCAATCTTGTGAATGTGACTTCATGGAGAGATTAAGAGCAGTTGATGATGGGGAGGAGAGACTGACTGTAAGTGAGCAAGAGGTGTTTGGGGAGTTGAGTAAACTAGATGTAAATAAGGCTGTGGGACTTGATAATATATCACCGCGTATTCTGAAGGAGTGTGCTAGAGAGTTGACACCTGCCTTGACATATTTTTTTAATACGAGTCTTGCACTTGGTCAAGTTCCTAAAGAGTGGAAGGAGGGCAAGATTGTGCCACTTCATAAAGGAGGTGATCGAACTCAAGCATCAAACTATAGGCCTATCTGTGTGTCAGGTGTTGTGGTTAAGTTGTTGGAGAAGCTTGTGAGAACTAGGATCCAGAGTTGGGTTGACAACAATGGTATAATTTTTGATGGACAGCATGGATTTGCTAAAGGGAGGTCATGTTTTAGTAATCTACTTACTTATTACAATAAAGTGACTGCTTCCTTGGACAGAGGAGAAGGATACACAGTAATATACTTGGATTTCGCAAAGCTTTTGATAGAGTACCTCATGATAAGTTGACAGTCAAACTCGAGCAGATGGGGTTGGATATTAGATTAGTGCATTGGATTGGAGACTGGCTATCTGATAGGTATCAACAAGTTGTGTATGGGGGTGCAATATCCAGGAAAAGGAAAGTCACTAGTGGAGTGCCTCAGGGGTCTGTTTTAGGGCCATTACTATTTAACTTATATATTAATGATATTGGTGAAGATTTGGATGGAGATATTCAGTTGTTTGCAGATGATGCAAAGTTGGGACGAACCATAAAGAGTAGTGAAGATGTTGTGGCCTTGCAAGAAGACTTGAATAAATTGAGTGATTGGGCAAGCAAATGGGGATGTGAGTTCAATGTTGCAAAATGTAAGGTTTTAAAATTTGGAAAACAAAGATGGGATGCAGAATTTATGCTTGGTGAGAATATATTGTTGGAAGTAGAGGAAATAAGAGATCTGGGGGTGATAGTGGATAAGGATTTAAAATTTAGGGGACACATCGCCAAAATTGTGAAGACAACACAAAGACTTCTGGGAATGATGCGGAGGACACTGACATGTAGAAGTAGGGAGATACTTGTTCCAATGTATAAGGCTTTGATTAGGCCACACTTGGACTATTGTGCCCAGATTTGGTCACCGGGTTTTCAGAAGGATGAAGAGATGTTGGAAAGGGTCCAAAGGCGAATGACTAAGGTAGTTTCTGACCTCTGGAATGTTGAGTATGAGGAAAGATTGAAAAGATGTAATTTGCAGAGTCTCGTGGAGAGAAGGAAGAGGGGAGATATGATAGAGACCTACAAGTTGGTAAGGGGTTGTTATAGGATCAATGGTGGAGAAGTTCTACAGAGAATAGTGGGAGATCAGGGGAGAACCAGAGGTCATCCCTGGACACTGTATAAGGAGGGTGTGAGTAAGGGAGTGAGAGGCAGGTTTTTTTCCTGCAGAGTTGTGAGTGATTGGAATGCCCTGCCTGAGAGCGTGGTGTCTGCAAGTAGTTTGAACGTGTTTAAGACACGGTATGATGAGATGTGTGTGTAAGATAAAAGGACCTCCTAGATGAGTCTTTGACTCCATGAGGTCTTGTTTTAATAATAATAATAATAATAAGCCATCGCTTATAATCTGTACTCCACCATCTTGTTTTCCCTTTCTGTCGTGTTGAAAAATGCTATACCCTGCTTCTTCTATTCCTGTCAGATATCATATTCCATCAGCCACTTTCTCAGAGATTCCAATAATCTTTGGATAGGGATACTCCTGGCATTCATATAAAGAATCAAGGTATTGTCACTGTTTCTATACCTATCATTATCCCCTATAGACTGCACTGGATTTAGCATTACCTGATGTATTCCTCCCTTCTCCCAAGCATCTGTTCCCACAAGAGGAACAGATGCTTGGGAGAAGGGGGGGGGAATACCCCTTTTACCATCCACCCTGATAATTCTAGTTTTCCTGCATTGACATGCTGACTTGTTTAGAGAACAGCATCCGCTCCAGATGCCTGTGCCCTTCTTCATTCAAATGCAAGCCATCTTTTGCATACAGTTCCTTTCTGTTCTCAAATGTCTTCAAAGCATCTATGTGTTCCAAGCCTCTCTTTCGACACTGGCTATTATACTATTCATTATTGATGCTCTTCTCTGCAGCTCTGCATTATCCTACCTGGGCAACACACTCACTATCTTCCCTCTCTGTCTTCTTCCATACAACCTCAAGCATGAACCTTAGATCTCTTGCCATTCAATTCACACTGCTCTACAGTCATTTGTGCCCATCTCTTTCACCCTTTTATTTCGCTTAATTGCCATAGTCACACTATCTATTATTCCTGCAGGCAAACACTCTTCATGCATTCTATCTTGCACACTACAGATCATCGAGTTTCCGTACATCACACTTGTTACCACTGTTTCTTCCTTGCTCACCTTCATCCCTCACTCTCTCTCCTCAAAGGCTTTCTTTCTTTGTTCTCCTACTTACCTGCTGTCCTGTCGTCTCTCCATCCCTGGTTCCAGCACTCTCTAGCATTCTTCTCATTCCCTCTCACTGGTTTTCTCCTGTTCTCTCCCCTTCTATCGTTTCCATAACTCTATCATTCCTACTCTGATTTGCTTTGCATTCTTTGTTTCCAGTCACCTAATCTTGTCCTTCATGCTTCTCGGCCCTTTTCCTAGACATTTCACTTCTTCTTTCAGTGGATCCATCTCTCTTTGCAAGTTACCTACTCTTGCTCTCACAATTCATTCTTCCAATTAAAACCATCTTTGAAAACTTCATGATGTTTCAAACTTATTATTTGCCCTACTTTTATTTTTTCATTCACATTTTGCTCGTTATCCTCACCCTTGATCACACTACTCATCTTTCTCTAAGTCAGTATTCACTAATTTCTGATGTAATGCTGCCAAGGACCTTTATACTAATGTCAGCTTCACAAAATTCTTCCCATTTTCCATAATGTACACATTCCAGCAATTATATGTGTGGCAAGTGAGAGATCAGGGAGTGCATGATGGAAAATGGGAAGAATTTTGTGAATCTGACATTAGTATAAAGGTCCTTGGCAGCATTACATCAGAAATTAGTGAATACTGACTTAGAGAAAGATGAGTAGTGTGATCAAGGGTGAGGATAACGAGCAAAATGTGAATGAAAAAATAAAAGCATCCCATAGTATACTATGTTAATTGTAGTCCTTAAATGGGGTGGGGAGATTGGTGATAAGCCATTGGTAAACTGAGCTGCGACTACCACCATTTTTCAAACACTGCACAAAGAACTAAAGCAAGAACTATTGCAAACTATATTGAAATATTTGCTCTTGCCCTCTGGTGAACTTGACTGTTGCTATTGTAACAAAACGCTGTTGTAGCATTTTTAAATTTAAATGTTAATTCTGGATTTTTATTGTCTTCTTTCTTATATGTCACCCATTTTTGTTGGCATTTGTAGTTTTTCGTGTTGGTGTGTGCCTTATTTATGGTTCCTGCCAATTCTTTGTTTTCTGTTTCCCACCATTTCTTTATTTTGTTTTTACCATTTCCTTTCTTTATTGACTTCAGTTACAGTTTCTCACCAGATTTATCACTCTTCAGTAGAAAATCATGTTAGTGATTATTGGAAGTTTTAAATTACTTCACTCCTGCCAGCAACCAATACTTTAAACTCTTCTGTGTGTCAGGAGGAAGTAAATTGAGTACTAAAACACACTCTGTGGTGAGTCAGTGATGAACCCAAGAGACCTGCTGAAGCTTGGCGTTAGATAGTTCAAGAAGCTGTAGTTACCCAGTTGAATATCAGTACCTTCTTTTGTATTTATTTCCAGGAATAGAGTTTTGGAGATTTTTTGTTTTGTTTACCTAAACTCACTTTAGCACACTTTGTGCTGTTGTAGAGAGTTGCTCTGATCTCAAGGAATTTGCTATATAAAGCATCTGTGGTAATGGCTTAATTTATATATTATTATTATTATTGGAAGTTTATTTTACACTTGGTTAGACTATAATAAATTTAGTTTAATCCTTTATCCAAGTGTTAGCAAACAAAGTTTGTGCCTGAAAATATCTTGAGGACTGAGATAAGGTGGTGCAACACCAGGCAACTCCAAGCAAAGGTGGACCAAGCTCTCATCACTCCTTGTCTCAGTATCTCCCATAATGCAAAGCACATCTCCAATGTATACAGTATACATTGGTAGTGGCCCTTCCCTTAATGCATAGCAGTATACATGTCCGCAAGGAGATGTGCTTTGCATTATGGGAGATACTGAGACAAGGAGTGATGAGAGCTTGGTCCACCTTTGCTTGGAGTTGCCTGGTGTTGCACCACCTTTTCTCAGTCCTGAAGGCATTTTCAGGTGCAAACATTGTTTGCTTACACTTGGATAAAGGATTAAACTAAATTTATTATATTATTATTATTATTCAGGCCTCCATGGAGTTGTTGGATTCTGAATATATAGAGATTGGAATAATTATTATTTGCTTCAGAATCCAACAACTCCATAG
This sequence comes from Typopeltis vanoorti, assembly GCF_054136105.1. Classification (NCBI taxonomy): domain Eukaryota; kingdom Metazoa; phylum Arthropoda; class Arachnida; order Uropygi; family Thelyphonidae; genus Typopeltis; species Typopeltis vanoorti. Next base: position 16,981,790 of record NC_143552.1, on the reverse strand, counting down.
AGGCCTGTTGGATCTTGATTTCTAATTCAAATATAGAGAAAATTTATATTTAAATTAGAAATCAACTAGCAACCTTCTATTTTGTTTAAGAACATCATAATAACTAAATGTCGGATCCAAAGTATAGAATGACAAGTAGTAGGATCCAACAAAATGGTGCAGTCGGCAGGATTTGAATTCACTAAAAAAATATTGTAATATTAAGTATTAAAATTTGTAATAGTAAAGGAATTTAAAGATAAAATAAGTGAATCAAGTGAATTGGTTGTAAACTCAGGCAAACAGAGAAATTAATTTAGGATTCTGAATTTCTTTTTTGTTTGTAAGCTGATAAAAATTAAAATGGCAGTTTCATCTAGTTCAGAGATGGAAGACAGTGAATTTTTCAGAAGTGTGAATCCCCAACAGGTAGTTCCCCAGTTTTCAGGAGAAGACTCTGATGATGTGTTATCATTTTTTACTTTTATTGAGAAAGTCAGAGAAACAGCAGGTTGGACAGACTTTCAGTTGTTGGTATTACTTAGAAACAAGCTAATTGGTAAAGCTAAAACATATTTTTTTCTCATCTCCTATACTTAGAGAAACATTTGATTACAAGAAATTTAAAGAAGCCTTACTATCTCAATTTTGTAAACGGAGGAGTGTTGGACCAAATTTATGGAAGTTGCAGATGATTACACAGAAGGACAAAGATAGTGTTGCTGATTTCTACAATTGTTTACTAACTCTCTCTAATAGTTTGAATGTATCCAATGAAGACAAACCTCATTTGGATTGGGCAGTTTATCAACAATTTAGACAAGGTGTTAGGCAAGAACTGAGGGAGACAGCCTACAAGAAGAAAATAACCTCACTAGAAGAATACCTTGTAGCTGTCAAGGAAAAGGAACAGATGATTAGAGACCTTTGTCCCTCATCCAATATAGGCCTTGTAAACATAGTAGAAAGAACTGATTGTTCCCTAGGTGTAAATAAATCCTCAAAAGAGAATAGAAGGAAAGAAGATGAAAGGAAAATCATTAAAGAGAATTCTATTAATTATAACTGCATGTCTGAGACAAATGAGCAAACCAACAAGAAGTTATTCAAGGAAGTACAAGACTTTGTTCACCAGGAAGTAGAAAAATTGCAACAGCCAATGAAGAATAAGTTAGATGAAATAATGAAAAAATTGACAGAAATAACTATAGGATTTCAAGAGAACTTCAATCCCACAGCAGATTATGTTAGCGAAGTAGTCAAACTGGAAGTTGAGAGGCAAAATAAACCAATTTTGACTAAATTGGATAGAGTGGTGGAAGCCCTGAAGAATGTTAGACAGCAAATTCCCATTGATTCTCAACCTCAGACAAGGAGAAAAATTCTCACAGATGGTGGAGATCCTCCTAAGTGTTTTAATTGCAACAAGATTGGTCACATTGCTAGGAATTGCTACTTTAATAAAAGAAACTACACTGACAGCAGATGGAACTCTAGTTTTGGACATATTCCTCACAGAGTGTATAATAAGTCTCAAAATTTCCCTAGATCAAGAGAATCAATGATGAGGATTACAGGATGTGTCAAAGGTCATAAATGTAACATTCTATTTGACACAGGTTGTAATGCCTCAACCATCAGTAAGCATTATTTCCTAAAATTAATAGATAAATTATGGAAAAATGTTACCAATTTAAGGAGACATATAAGAATTTCCACTCTCTCTGATTCAAAATCTACAGCATATGAGAAAGTTCGCATAAAAATTTATATACCAGACATCAAACTGTGTGTATATCAAGATCTACTTATAGTTCCTTTCTCTCCTAGCTTGGACTCTCACATAATATTAGGAACAAATTTTATGGAGAAGCATCACTTCTCTTGTGACTTTTCTAGAGGTGAAATATCCCTAATGAATAGAAAAATACATGTTAAAAGAAACAATAAGTCTGAATACACAGGAACAAGGCAACTGACAAGAAGATTTTGTGTACCTAATGAAGAAGACCGACCTAATAAAGCGCAATCATCTGTAGATAAACCAACTGTGAAGGATACGGATTCAAGCTCTACATCAAAACGACATCAAAACTTCAAGTGTCTGATTCTGAGCAAGAAATTTGTGCTGAGAATCAAATGCCAGTTAAAATTAATTTTACTAAGATATCTGCTTTACATATCAGAACTGAAAATATAAGAAGAGGAAAGAATTACAAGGGTTTGAGTGATCTCAGAAGGAAGACTAAAAGAATGAATTACCAAGATGGAAGACAACTTAGGTTGGATATTAGTGACAAGGAACAGAGTTTCTATCCTGAAGGAAGATTACCACACTATAGGCTTAGAAAACAATTGTTTCCTTATTTTAAGAGCAGCAAAGATACAAGAGCAAGTACAGAAAGAAAGAAATGTATAAAATATGAAAGCAATTCAGATTTGATTCAAACTAGGAATTGTTTAAGAGTTCAGAAAGGTAGTAGAAAGTCTGATTCCTCCACCAATGAGTCTAGTGTGAAAAATTTTTCTTTAAAGAAAAATTTTTCAAAGGAAAAGTAAGCCTTTGTTGGATTCTGAATATATAGAGATTGGAGTAATTATTATTTGCTTCAGAATCCAACATGATCTTCCATCACAAAGGCTAGACTTGTAAATATTATTTAATGTAAACAACTTATTTTACAATTTAATATTCATATAACTACTTTAATTTTGTCTAATATTTAATTAATTAATCAAAGATATATGTATTAATAATGAAAATACTGTATTAAATATTATTAAGCTATTTTATTCATCACTATATTAATATTATAAGAACTTGTATTTGATAATTTAACTGCGCATTAATTGAAATGTAAATATTCCTTATTTATTCCTATTTGTAGAAGTTTAGCATTATGCAATACCTCAATTTTATTATGTTTTGTTTTGTTGTCATAGAGACATATGTAAGTGAGCGAGCACGTTTTTGGAACAGCACGTGGGGAGAAAGTTTATTGAGAAGAGTTTTGGAAAGAAATCACAAGAATAATTTAGGTAGGAAAAACGGATATATAAGTGATGAATGCCGAAATTAAGAGATAGATTAGAGAGAGAAAGGAGAGGATTGGCATTAGGTTGGAATCGGAGCAATTGGGAATCACAGTGCGATAATAGCGAGTCGGCAAGTCACTCAAACAGCTAAATAAAGTCTACTAGTCGAGAGGCGGTTAGCTAATAAGTTGTAGAATAACAATTATAGCTACGGAAGACAGCTGAGTGACTACTAAATAGACTAGCGATATTTGAGTTGAAATTCAATTTCAGGGCCGACCTTTCAAGGACATACGGAACCTTGAAGTAAAGCACAGAGTTATTAGAGAAAAGTAGAGGCTGTAAAATTGAAGTTTACCGATAGCTGTGTTTGGAATTGTAGTGTCTAAAGAATTAATTAAATGCCGGAAGAGTGAACAACTGTGCATATAAAACCTCAAGTTAAGGAATTATTGTGTGTTGCCTTATTTCATGAGTGATCAGTAGTACTTTATGCAACAACGTTTGTTTATGTGTATTGTGACCGATGATTAATTCAGTTATTGCTTAGAAGAATTATTTTAATGAGTGCCGTATACTGTTTAAGTGTTTACAGTTATAAAAAGTGTTTACGTATAAGTAGATGAAGAAAAAAGATTATCGGTAAGATTATTCCAACCATTAATATTTCTGTACAGAGAAGTGTGTGAGTTTCAACCTAGAATTTCCTTATATTAACAGTAACTATTGGTGAGAATTAACTGAAGTGTAAAATTAAAAGTGTTTGTTTGTGAAGAGGAGTGTTACTGTAGTTTTTATTGTATTTGGAACTTAAGGAACTGTAAGAAGACTGTACTAGAGATAACAGATTTACCATTGTCTGAGTTGTATGATTGTACTTATCAGACAAGCTAAAATGTTTGTGATATCTTAATTACTGATTTAAACTTAAGTGTAAAATTTGTGATTTTAAAATTAAATGTTTGTTTTTGTTAATCAAAAGTTGTATTTTGCCCGAATCTCTTTTACTGCACCATTCATAAAATATTCGAACCAAAGTAGGAGAGATAAATAAGTTAAATATACTCGCCCGTTATATATAATATTAACACCTAAAAAGAGAGATAGTTGTGAGTTGGTTTTTCTTCAGTTCTTGAACTAATTCAGATATAGAGTGGCGCAGTCTATAAATATAAATTTTCTCTATATTTGTATTAGAAATCAACTAGCAACTATTTTTTAGGTTAAGAACATCGTAATAACGAAATGTCAGATCCAAAGTATAGATTGAGACGAAGTAGGATCCAACAGAGTCAAAAGACTCATCGCGGGAGGTCCTTCCTAGGAAACACAAAGTCTATCATACCACTCCTTAAACTCATTGACCGTTCTCGCTCTCACCACTCTATAAGGCATGCATTCTGCGTTTCAACCACACACCATGCAAAGAAACCACTCCTCACCCTCTTGCTCACAGTTTCCTTTCGTAACTTCCTGGGATGGCCACCTTGTCATCACTTCTTCCTGCTGTTCAACCAAGTGAAAGAACTCTCCAGTGTCAACCGTGTAACTGCCTCTCAACAGTTTAAAAGTCTCAATCATATCACTTCTCCTTCTCCATCTATTAAACTCTGCAGTCCACATTCCCTCAGCCGATCCTCATAATTAACATTGTACAGTCCTGAAACTGTCTTTGTTATCTGCCTTTGTACCCTTTCCACAGTCAATTTATCCCCTTCAAATCCTAGGGGCCAAATCTGAGAACAATAGTCTAAGTGTGGTCTGATTAGGGTCTTATACAACACAACGATAACTCTTTTATCTCTGCAGGTCAACGTCCTTCTCATTATTGCAGCAATCCTCTGTGTTACCTTCACCACCTTTGCAATATGTCCCCTGAATTTCATGTTTCTATCAATCATCAACCCCAGATCTCTCGTCTCTCCTACTTCCTCCATTATAGCTCCTCCAATTGAGTATGCAGCCTCCCATTGATGTCTCCCAAACCTCAAGACCTTACATTTTGCTGCATTAAACCAACACCCCAATCAGCTAGACAGATGAATAAGCCCATATGGCTACCTTATTCAAATCCTCTTGCAGAGCTGCCACATTGCGCTATTACTAATAACCCTTCCCAGCTTCACATCATCCGCAAACAACTGAATATCCCCCTGCAACCCATTGACAATGTCATTGGATTGTAGGGGGATATTCACATCAGGACTTTATATCATTGTCATCATTGATGACAATGATATAAAGGTTAATAGTCCCCAGTACTGAGCCCTGTGGGACTCCACTTGTAACCCTCTGCCTCCTTGAAACTGCTCCACCATACACAACTCTCTGATACCTATCGGACAGCCAATCCTGAATCCAGTTGACCAACCTGACATCCAAACCCATGTGCTGCAACTTAAATATCAGCTTATCATGTGGCACCTTGTCAAATGCTTTTGCTAAATCCAAGAAAATGGTAGTATATGCCTTTCCCCTCATTTACTGCTCTTGTAACTTTATTATGAAAGGCTAGCATATTACTAACACAAGAGCGCCACTTTGCAAATCCATGTTGACTCTCACAGATAACATTATCCTCATCTGCCCAATGCTGTATATGGTCCCCTAACTAATTTTTCCAAGATCTTAACAACTACTGATGACGCACAAACTGGCCTATAATTAGACACTTCCAGTCTGCTACTGCCCTTATGCAAAGGCACTATCTTACCTTCCTTCCATTCCCTGGGCACCTTTCCCGTAGCCAGACTTTCATTGAAAAGCCAGGTCAAAGGAACTGTCAGTTCTTTACCACATTCTCTCAAAACTCATGGTGAAATACCATCCAGTCCCACAGACCTTTACTGACATCCAGAGTACTCAGTATTTGGAACACGCTCTCCTCCTGCATCTCTAAACCTCGAACCTTCCATATCCCTCTAGTATTAAAATTTATGTAGGAAGTTTTTTAACTTGGGTATCCTATGTTAAATATACCAAGCAATTTTATAAGCTAGGTTTTAATCCTTTTTTCCCAAGTAAGCAAACAGACAAGTAAGTCAAGTTTGCGCCTGAACGTAGTTCAAGTCTGAAGCAACTCGTGGTAAAGGTGGAGTACGCTCCGATCACTTTCTTTAGTATTTTCCCCTAATGCAAAGCACATCCCCTTGCGGAGATGCATGATGCTATTTGGGTTGTGGCCCTTGCTTCTAATGCTTAGAATCATACATCTCTGCAAGGGGATGTGCTTTGCATTAGGGGAAAATGCTAAGGAAAGTGATCGGAGCTTACTACACCTTTACCGCGAGTTGCCCCAGACTTGAACTACGTTCAGGGGCAAACTTGACTTACTTGTCTGTTTGCTTACTTGGGAAAAAAGGATTAAATCCTAGCTTATTAAATTGCTTGGTATCTTTAACATAGTATTAAAATTATTAGTATTAATATATTAAATGAATATAATAGAAATTTATTGATCATACGCCAATCTGCTTGCATTGTGCATGATATATTACATTAGCTACTATAGGTGAAAATGCCCTTCTATTAAAAATTGTGCATTTAATATATTGCATTTAGGATTTATTTTACATTATATGGCTGAAGACTGCTGTTTGTTAAGGATAGTGACTATCTTAGTTGAACATCTGGTCTGCAATAACTTCAATTATTAGTCAGTGACCGCTTGATCATTTATCTTACAATATATTTTCAATCCTGCAGTATATTTTTGCCTTGGTGTTCAATATAATAAAATCATAAAGTGAAATAATAAACTTCGTATGGTAACAAAAATTCTTAGATTGATTAGCATATTCCATAGAGTATACATTAATTTTTTTCTTTTTCTTTTTTTAATAAAGACCATTCCTTTCATTTAGGTTTGCAAGACTCCTTTCAGCACCTTCCACTCGACGGCACAGTTCTTCATCTAATGAACATAATAGCCATAACAAATTTGAATTTGAAGTTGGTGATTTCTTCATGTTTGGCTCACCACTGGGTACAGTAATGGCATACAGAAAAATGCTAGCATTTGATGAAAAAGGCAGTGAGTTAGATTTAAAAATATTAATAGTTTTAATTACTTTACTTTATTTATTTTATTTCCTACTTTTGAACTTTCTGAATCCTGAAAATACCACTACAGTGGTCATTGACTGCTGTAGTAGCATCATCACTGACATAAGAACTAGAAATATTCTCAATGTTATACTTAAAATTTTGTATTATTGGTATTATTAAAATCATAACGCAACTTTTCTTATCTTAGTTAATAATATTCTTCTGTCTACTAAGAGGATTATTTTCCATTCATGAAACTGTGTGTAACTTTATTTATTGGACTGGTTAGAAGTGAATGAAAACTCAAGTCAGTTAATATTATCTGAAATAGACAAGATTTATTAACAATAATAAATTTAGTTTAATCCTTTATCCAAGTGTGTGCAAACAAAGTTTGCACCTGAAAGTATCTTTAGGTCTGGGGTAAAGTGGTACAACACAGGGCGACTCCTTGCAAAGGTGGAGCAAGCTACCAACACTCCTATCTCAATATCTCCCATAATGCAAAACACATCTCCTTGCAGATATGTATAATGTTATGCATTAAGGGAAGGGCCACTACCCAGACTAGTTTCGACCTTTATTGAGGTCTCTTCAGTGGGAGCCAGGCCCAAGTGGAGATACCAGGCAGAAGCATTAGCAAGGTCATCTCTACCTATAGGAGTTGCCAAATGGTGTGCCACCTTTTTATTAAATTACTCTGGATTTAGAGAAAGATGTTGAAAGTTTATTTTTCACTTGGTTAGACTATAATAAATTTAGTTTAATCCTTTATCCAAGTGTGAGCAAACAAAGTTTGCACCTGAAAGTATCTTCAGGACTGGGGTAAGGTGGTACAACACCGGGCAACTCGTTGCAAAGGTGGAGCAAGCTAACATTACTCCTATCTCAGTATAATGCATAATGCAAAACACATCTCCTTGAGAATATGTATAATAACAAATTGTCATTAACCTCAAATTCCTGATATGTACTCTCAAGGGATATGCAGGATACTGTGGACATCAAAGTACTGCATGACTCGGTTTGTATTATTACTGGCTTCCAATGTTTCACCTCCCCCTCCCCCAAAAAAAATATATATATATAATGTATATAAATAAATATATTATTTGTCAGGTGTCAAATGTGGTCACATCTAACTTTTGTTGCCAATTTGTGACAAAGATAGAAGTCGATGGCCAATGTACGAAGTACTATAAGAGATGTACTGACTTCTGGTACTAAGAAAGGACCTTTTGTGTGTGTGTGTATATATTCACTGATACTGGTTTAAGTGTGAACTATCCTATCTTATCCTAATTACGCGTCATGCATAAACCTACATGTTTTACCGTGTAGGTATTTCGAACCGAAATCCTACACAATAGGTTGGTTACTCCATATTCCTGAAGATGTCTTGTGTCTGTACAAGTGTGTGTTCACGGGGCCGGTTTGCCTGTTCTGGGGGTCGAAAAACCCGAGTTTCTGAGTGAAAAAAACCTCTTATCTCTGTATGAGACCGTCTAACTCACCTTTATTCGAAAGAGACCAGATAAAGGTTCCTCCCATCAGAAATGGGGGATCGAACCCAGGTCTTTCCGACCAAATGGCTTCGTCTGTACTGACTGAGCTATGGAGGCTCTAAGGGTGAACTATGCGTGTATGTGGCAGTATGCATCCCATGGATTAAAAATGTGACAATTGCGAAATGGGAATGTGTATATATGCATTGAAGGTTGGCAGTGAGAAACATGGTGTGACTTAAGAGCTATTGTCTCAGGCTTTAAATGCAGCAGAGGTTAGTCACGAACAAGTGAGTGCTGAAATGTGGATATGAGGAGCACATTGGAGAATGAAGAGAACATTAAAAAAATTGTGTGGATGTATACGACCTTGGGCAATATGGTAGAGTTAGATGTTTTGATGGATGGCCTTCATTTTGAGAGTGGATGCTGAGTGAAAGCAGGGTGTATGAAGAGAGAAAGAGTGAAATGCTGAGAAAGGAAATGGGAGGAATCAAGGCTGGGCTGAATAAGGTAATGGAAGAGATTAAGAGACTAGAGTAGTTAGCTAGTGAAAGGAGGATGAGTAGGTGTGAGAAGGCAAGAGGGAAAGGGAAACAGAAGAATCGGAAGACAATTGAGAGGTATGTGCGAGATTAAGGGATAAAGAGACAAGAGGAAGGAAAGTGGGAAAGAGAGAGGGAGGAGAGTGGAAACAGAAAAGGTCGGGATGCCAGCAAATGAATAGAGCCATGAGGAGTTTGATCTGTGTAGATTTAATGATTTGGGGTGGGAAGAATGGACTGTTAGAGGAGTGCTTGCCTGGAAGAATAGTAGAGAGTGTGGTAGTGACATTAAAATGATGTGAAAATGTGATGATAGTTATGGTAGGACGAGATGGTAGTTATGGTTTGTATGAATGACTTGAGAAGCAGTGCAAATCGTGCGGCAAAAGATTTGAGATTTATGTTAAAGATTATGCATTAGAAAAGTGTGAGATGATAGATAGCGAGTATGTTGCCTCATCATAATGCTGAGTGGAGAAGAGCAGTGATAATCAATGTGATATGATAGCAAGAACATGTAGGAAGAGAGGTTTGGAATAAGTAGATGCTTGAAGTATATTGGAGGATAGAAGGGAGTATGCAAGAAATGAATTACATTTCAGTACAGAAGGATGCAGACGTTTAGAGAGAGAGACTTGTTTTCTGGACCAGTAAAGTGTGTTAGTACAGAGGAACTAGAGTTGCAAGGGTAGAAGATAGCAGATATGGCCTCATGTGGGGATAGTGGCCTGAAAAAAGGAAGGTTGCATACCGTATCGCAGAGCCTAGTGGTGTCTGCAGCGAGTAATAATTGCTATGTGAATATTGACAATGTACTTCATTATTAAAAGAAAGAGCCATGTTGTATTCTCGTAAGCTCTCAGGTCAACGTACAAAACTTTCATAGTTTCTACAAACATTTGGCTTTGAAATAATGTTTGAACTAAAGAATGGTGGACAGACAAAACAACACGATGCTGGAGAATCAATGTATAAGCCTAAACACCAGGATGTGTTTAGGTGGATAGAAGATGGAGGAAAGGGAAAAGTTTTCATATGGTAGAACATGGAAATGGACAAGGAGACCACCCCTGAAAGTTGGAAAAAGAAGTAAGCCTTTTTGTATGGAGTGTAACACCAATGTGGAACACATTGCCTGAGGGATTGTAATAGTGAAAATGGTGAATGAGTTCAAAGAATTGTACAATAAACATTTCTCTAAGATATAATGAGCACATTGGAGAATGAAGAGAACATTAAAAAGGTGTGGATGTATATGACCTTAGGTAATATGGTCAATTTCTCATGATGAGTCTAGTAATTCATCATTGTAATAATAACAATATTTTGGTCTGCAAAGGAACTTTTATCTGCATTAGTATCTAGACCCTAGTTATCCTCTCCTTTTTTTTTCTTTTCTTGCTATCCTGGCACCAAACACCTCTTTTGCTAATCTTTTTCTCTCCTATTCTGTTTAACGTGACCATACTACCTAATAGTAGCTCTGCTCACACAATTTTGAATACTAACAATGGTTAGTTCCTAATCTTTATTGTGATTCTATCATTGATGTCATCTGTTCACTCCTCTAAGTTTCAGAAGGCTTGTGTGTGTAGCCTTTGATTACTATTTTATTTCACAGATCTAACTCTAGATCTGTAAGTTAAAATTGGTTTAAACACTGTATTCTGTTAGTTCAGTGCTTTGAGTAATTTGTTTCTTGCTCCATTTACATGAAGCAAGAAAAAAATTATTATTATATATAGCAGCTTTTCTTATTCTGTTACCAGCTTACAAATGTAATTTCCTATCTTCACTAAAAATTGTGCCTGAATAGCTGAAATATTTCACTTGTTCCACAGGTTTCCAACAGAAATGCACTTAATATTTTTGAGGTTGCTACCTTCTTTTATAAGCTTTAAATTGTTGCAGTAATTATTCAGTTTAGTTAAAATCTTCACTCATATGACTCTTTCAACAGAAATCAATGGTTAATCCTTAATGATGGAAACCTGGAAATCACTAAGAGCAGACTCTACAAAGCAATAGCTGGCATGTACTATACATTACTGTTGCCATATTCAATTTATGTTGGGTTGTTTCTCTTCTAATGATTTATGTTTCTCCCATTAAAAAGCTCTGAAAAAGCTACCAGATTTGATGTGGGTGAACTAGATGGTTTTATTATTTTTCTAGTGTACTATTAACAACTAACAAAAAATTTTCCTTTGTACCAATATATAACTGTTTATACTCTGAAGATGCTGGTTAGAATACCATTTAGCAGCTAAATAAATATTATTATTAATAATTTATTATTATTATTATTTATTATTTTTTTTTTTTTGGTGTTGGGAATATACCTACAAGCCTCAAATCCAGGCATGATCTCATCAGGACCATATACAGTGGAACCATAACTCTTTTATCTCTGCTAGCCTACATCCTCCTGAACTTCAAATTTCTATCATCATTCCAAAAGATCTTGCCTCCTTTACTTCTTCCAGTATAGTTCCAATAAAGCATGCAGCCTCTCATCTCAAAATTCAAACCTTGTACTTAGCTTACACATTCACAGCTAATTGCATTTGTTCTGGTTAAATTTTAAATCTCTAACAGCCTCTGATTTATATTTTAGTATTCACACCCTTACTCTGATCTTTGCTAATGGAATTGTTTTTATTTTTTTTATTATTATTTTTTTTTTTTGCGGTGAGGCTTGATGGGTAGTAGTACTGTGATACTACTTTAGGTTTTAAAACAGTTTTGATTGTTTGGTGATATAATAAATAATCATATAATGTTGCATGTTGCAATCTTTGTATTATTGCCAGCAGTAATCAGTGTCATTCTTTCACAACGATAATTTTATTTAATATTTGAAGCACAAGACTTTCATTATAATGTAATGATCATTTGAAATTATATTATGTAGTTCACATATATACAAATAATTCTTTTTATAGGTCCACCTGCAAGACCATCTTGCACACAGGTGTATAATCTTTTCCATCCCACAAATCCATGTGCTTCTCGAATAGAGCCATTACTTAGTGCTCGTTTTTCTCATTTGTCACCTGTTAACATTCCACGTTATCAGAAATATCCTTTAGGTGATGGACAGCCAATTCATTTGTGTAAGTTTTCTTTTCATTTATTGAAAACAATATTATTATCACAGTGAGTCCCAAGCAGTGTGAATACTGTGTAGTCACATTCTTGGAAATTTTGCCATTTTTTAAATAAATATTTTTGCCATTGATATTATTGGTTCTTTCTTTTAAAGTTACATGGTGGTCATCATTCATAGTGAAGAATTTATGGAGACACAACAGACATGTTAGAATAATTATTTTACTTATCATTAAGAAAGTAACATTTGACATTTCGACCTCTATATTGAGGCCATCATCAGGATACCATACATATGTACAGGATACAAGTTACATGACACTACACAAAAGTAAGATGAATCTAAATGTTTTATAAATTAAAGATACCAAGAAATTATGTACTTGGTTTAATCCTTTATCCAAGTGTAAGCAAACAAAGTTTGCACCTGAAGTATTTTCAGGACTAGGGCATCTCGTATATAGAAGCTGATGACCTCACGTCACTTGCCTTAGAAAATACTTCAGGCACAAACTTTCTTTGCTTGTACACTTGGATAAAAGATTAAACCAAGTATATAATTTCTTGGTATCTTTATTTTATAGTATAACCAAGTGGAAAAAGTTGTTGAAGTTTTTCCAACAACTTTTGTAATCCAGAGTATTTTAATAATAAGGTGTTACACTTTTGGCTACGCATATAAGAAATTATAACTTTGGCATTACTTCAACCCTAGTATTACTTTTGGGTCTGGCTCCTGCTGATGAGACCTCAATAAAGGTTGAAACTGGTCTGGATAGTGACCTTTCCATAATGCATAGCATTGTACATACCTTAGGGATATGTGCTTTGCCTTATGGGATACTAAGGCAAGTGATATGAAGCCATCAGCTTCTATATATGAGTTGCCCCAGTCCTGAAAACATTCCAGGTGCAAACTTTGTTTACTTGCACTTGGATAAAGGAGTAAACCAAGTATAGAATTTCTTGGTATCTTTTATTTATAGCATAACCAGGTGGAAAAACTTCCAACAATCTAATTGTTTGTTAATCATTGACCCTAGCCTGACCTCTGGTGAAAAAAAACTACATTAAACAATTTCTCAAGTCCTCATATTAAGATTTTCTTCTGTTTGGGGTTGTTCTGAATGCAGAACAACAAGCAAACCTATGTACTGCAACTTAAATATCAGCTTGTCATGAGGCAACCTGTCAAATGCTTTTGTAAAAAAACAAAAAAACAAAAAAATAGCAGAATAGTCATTCCATCATCAGCTGCTCTTGTACCTTGATTTTAAAAGGCAATCAGATTACTAAAACAAGAGCACCTCTTAACAGATAGCATTACTCTCATCTTTCCAATACTGTAAATGATACCTCAATAATTTCTTCAAAATCTTAACAATTACTGATGAAATACAAACAGCTCTATAGTTTGACACTTCCAGTCTGCTACTACCCTTATGCAATGGCACTATCTTACCCTCCTTACACTCCTTGGACATCTTTCCCATGGCCAGATATTAATTGATAATCAAGGTCAATGGAGCTGTCAGTTCTTTAGCACATTCTCTCAAAACCTGTGGTGAAACCCCATCCAGTTCCATGGATTTATTGACATCCAGAGTACTGAGTATATGAAACACACTCTGTTCTTGCACTTAAAAACCTCGAACCTGCCTTATCCATCTAGTGCAGGGTGTTCACATTGGACCTCTCTAGTTTCAAAGAAAATCAAAATGCGGAAATGTGTAAGATTTGGGTTGTTCGTATGTTCCAGAGACCTCTACAAGTTTCATCCAAATCTTACGGAGACCAATGTGGAGACCCTATATTAAAATCTTCTTCTTCAGGATGAAATACCCCAATAAAGTGTCGATTGAATAACTCAATTATGTCCTTTGCATCAGTTGATCTACTCCCATTTTTATCAAACAATGTCATTCTTCCACAATCATTTCTCCTCCTACTAGCCAATCTCTTTATTATATTCCAGTTTTGCCTTCCTTGCCATACTAGTCACTCTCCTGGCCTGGGTGTTATATTCTTCGTGCATCTACTCTTCACCCCTCTCCTTATCTCCTCTATAACCTCTATTTTACCTGCAGTTCCCATTTGACAATAACAAATGGGAACTGGATAGAGTTCCCATTTGTTATTGTCATGTTAAAGTGGATGACACATAACCTCTGGATAGAGGTTATGTGTCATCCACTTTACACCGAATTGTGTTCTCTTTTTCACTTGCAGTATATACAACGTGCTTGCTGCTAATAAATATTCCTTCACCAGTTCCGAAGCACTGATGATATCTCATACTTCCAATTTTCCCATCCGTGGAACTACCACAAACTGATTTCTAAGCTCAGTTGGCAAAGAGATCAGCAAGAGATGATGCAGAGTGAAATGTAGATATGCATGGAACAGTAAAGAAGACAAAAACAAATCATCTCTGTATGAAAGAGGTAATGAAATATTTGTGAGTGGCATTGTATGGGAATTTCAGTATGGTAAATGAGAAGATAAAGAAGGTTTGTTTTCTGGGGGGGAGGGGGATAGAGAGTGATTGAGGCATTGGATATCAGGAATAAGTGAGGAAAAGTGTTAGTAGTGGTAGTAGGAACAAACGGCTTGACTGTGATCAAGAAAAATATAAGATTAGATATGAGGAGGTTGTTTTGAAGGACAAAAGATATCTTGATAGGAAGGTTGTCGTGTATTGCCCACATAAAACAGTGATGAGATGAGTGGGAGAGCAAGGATTATGAATGATGTGTTAGTGGAAATGTGTGAAGAGAAAGGAGTGCAATTTGTTAATATGTGGAATGAGTTGAAAGATAAATTGAACTCTATAAAAATTATGGATTGCATTTGAATGATTCTAGTGTGAGTTATTTGGTGAGACTGCTGCTGGAAGGAAGAGTAATGAGTGCAGAGAATGAATCTGGTCAAGTAAGAAGTGATGTGAAATAGTGGAAGAGTAAGAAAGGAGGTTTTGAAGTGGTGATATCTCACACTTCCAATTGTGTGCTTATGAATGAAGAAGTAGGTAGCATGAGGTAGAGAATGAGAGAACAAGTGTGCAAGACAGCAGGGAAACAACAAGACTCATACAGGTGGATAGGGGGAACACTGTGAAAAAGGATAATGCTTAAAAAAAGAGGAAGTGAATCTGTGTATAGACAGCAAAGGAATGGGATAGCTTGGAATGTAGGGAGAACAGTGAGATTTGAAGAAGGTTTGGAAATGGATAATGAGAAAAAGAAATTTTTCGAAGAAGGTATGGAGAAGTCACTCTAATAAGCGGTATCAGTGAAACTTATTGTAGATTGAGGAATGAACTGTTATATTTCTATATGAATACTAGAAGTGTATCAGAAACTAGGGAAATGAAATGGTTACATTGATTGAGTTCGTACATCCAAAATTGTTGGAATAAGTGAAATATGGTTGGTTGTGGATGACATCCTGACAGGAATAGAGATGGAAGGGTATGCTGTTTTTTTGTGAAGATAGAAAGGGTAAAAAAAAGGGAGATGGAATGCTATCAATGATAGAAAAAGAGTTAAAACCATATCCTTTCCTTCATGCTTACACGGTGATCAGAATGCATCATGAAAATTATGGAAACAGCTACCATGTTAGAGTAAAACTTTAGTTTACTATAAACCAAATAAACACTCGACGTTTCAACCTTCACATTAAGGTCATCATCTGGAGTATATATATACAAGCTGCACTACAATCTACATGGCATGCTAAAGTTACTGACCAACCTTTACAACTATTGGTCTAACATCTGGTGGAAAAAAAACCTTACTACATCAACGCTAGAGTCCTATTATTATTATTATCTGCTAGGTTACAAAATTAATTTAAGCTGAACAGCAACATGTTTACAAAAAAAGAAAAAATTAATAAAAAAAAATTTACTTATAAAAGTACAGTAATCCCCCTAGTTACGTAAGTGATGCGTTCCGTGAACCTTTACATAACTTGCATTTTACATAAATTGAATTTGTAAATTGCTTAAGTGTAACTTCGTAAGAAACTGCAATATTTATTATTATTATATGTATCTATATATAAACATATGTATATTATTTACAGGGGTGCTTAAGGGTCAAAGCTGTATAACTGAGAGGAGACCTCCACATAGCCTTTAAAGGAATGCGGAGAACCGACCAGGGCTTCTGACCTAATGTCCAATCCTCACCTTCTCATGGTGCACCCTGTTGGGTATCTACTTGGATACTGAACGGACGAGGATGGGCTGGCAATTTGGGATTTAGCCGACCAAATTGTATTCTTATTGGTTAAACCAAAATATAGAATGATGGTACAACATGACAAAATTTCATGCCGGCTGGGGCGTCGCCCGGTTAAACAAGGCCCCCGTTGTTTTTGCCAGGGAACCAGGGCGAACAGCGAAAAGTCAGCTACTGGAACAAATCTGAAAATAAACCCCAACTCAACATCACCAGAGTTAAAGATCGGTACTATCAACGTAAGAAGCCTGAATGGCAAAGAAATGGAGCTAGCTGAGGAATTAGATAAGTACCAGATCGACATAATAGGGGTGACTGAAACAAAAAAGACCAAAACTGGTGAGCTCTTTCTGAGCAATAAATACAAAATGTTATATTCAGGCAATGACAATCAAGGAAAAGAAGGAGTAGCCATAGTATTCAACACAAAATACGAGGCTAATCTTCTTGAATGGCAGTCAGTCTCAAGTAGAGTAATGTGGGCAAATATGAGAATGGGGAACTGGACAATGAGACTTATTTGTGCCTATGGTCCCACAGAAGGTTCTACTAAGGTAGAAGTGGAGGAATTTTTTGAGGCTTTAGAAAAAGCAACTGACACAATGAAAAATGAAAAGTTGGTCCTTGTTGGGGATCTAAATAGCAGAGTAGGAAATGATTGTGAGACATACAAAAATATTTTGGGAAAATTTGGAGAAAAGAGCAAAGCTAATAATAATGGCAAATATCTGTTGGATTTCTGCTCAGGACATGGACTGGTCATTACTAACACCATGTTCCAACATAAAAATGTGCACAAATTCACATGGAGAGAAGAGGCTAGGAATAAGAAAAGTCTCATTGACTATGTTATTGTTGGTAGTGATGTTTTCTCCCTGGTGCAGGACACCAGAGTGTACAGAGGATTTGAAATTGGAAGTGATCACTATTTAGTCTTGAGCAGGATAAAATTGAATTTCATATTGAAAAGAATAACATGTAAGAAAGTTTTAAAGCGAATAAAAGTTGAGCAGCTCTCAGATGTGAACTGTAGACTAAAATACACAAAGATTATTGAAGAAAAAATGAAAGAGTTTGAGAACAGGAATCAAACCTTGGAGATTCAGTGGCAAACTCTGAAGAAAACATTGACTGATTCTGCCAGAGAGGCATGTGGTGAGGTTGTTTGTAAGGATAAAAAAATCAGAACTCCCTGGTGGACACAGGAAGTTAAAGAGGCAGTGAAGGAAAAGAAGAAAGCATACCAAAAGTTCCTGGCAAATAAGTCAGCTTGTGCTCTTAGAGAATATAGAGACAAATGCAAGAATGCTAAACACTGTGTAAAACTAGCTAAACAAAAGTCATGGGAGGACTTTGGCAAGAATATAGAAAATAAATATCAAGAAGGTGGCAAAATATTCTGGAGGTTGTTGAAGAAACTTAAGAATGGAGGAAAGAGTGCTGTAAAAGGAATCAGAGATGATAAAGGTGACATGAAAACGGGAGAAAAAGAAATCCTTGAAGTATGGAGTAATTACTTTGAAAAACTGCTAAATGAAACAAGCAGTGATGACAGCACAGTGATAAAAAACACTGACCAGGCATGCAGTCAGGAATACATATCCATACTTGAAGTAGAAAAAGCCATCAAAGGCTTGAAATGTGGAAAGGCAGCAGGAGTAGATGATATTCGACCAGAAATGCTGAAGTATGGTGGTATAAGAGTATTACAGTGGCTGCACTGCATAGTTCAGAAAGCCTGGACAGAGGGACGAATTCCCAATGATTGGAGTAGAGCTCTCATAGTACCCATATATAAAAAGGGAAATAAAACTGCATGTGAGAATTACAGAGGTATTTCCCTACTGAGTATTCCTGGCAAGATCTATGCAAGTATACTTGAGAAACGGTTGAGAAGAATTGTGGAAGAAAAGCTTGGTGAAGAACAAGCTGGATTCAGGCCAAATAGAGGCTGTTAGGATCAGATCTTCACTTTACGACAAATAGTCGAGAAAGCATGGGAATATAACAAAGATCTGTATTTAAGTTTTGTCGATCTGGAAAAGGCATATGACAAGGTGCCAAGAGAGAAGCTATTCAATACGCTGCAGTTATATGGTGTGAATGGGGCATTATACCAAGCAATACTTAGTCTTTATTTGAGTTGTAAGTCAGCAGTCAGAATTGAAGGAGGTACAGGAAGATGGTTTAATGTTAAATCTGGTGTGAGACAAGGATGTACATTATCCCCTCTGTTATTCATTATCTATATGGATCACATTATGAAGGAAAGTGGTATTAAACATGATATCAAAATTAGAGATGTTAATGTCAGCTCTTTGCTTTATGCGGATGATGTTATACTTCTAAATAAATTTGCTACAAGTCTGCAAGATTCTCTGACTAAATTGAATAGCTGTTGTAATAGATATGGTATGACGGTCAGCAATAAAAAGACAAAGACAATGAAAATAGACAGAATCATTGAAAATGTCAACTGTGTTGTGAATGGAGAACCTGTGGAACAAGTTAAACATTTCAGCTATTTAGGCACGATTTTTACTGAAGAAGGTAAATTAAATATAGAAATAGACAACAGAATCAGTAAAGCTGGTATGGTGGGAAGTCAATTGAATAAATTCATATGGAATAAGAGAGAAATTAGTCGGAACACTAAATTAGCTGTATACAAGACAGTGTTTAAACCAGTTTTAACTTATGGATCTGAGAGCTGGGTCAGAAGTAAAACACTTGACCAAAGACTAGAGACCACAGATATGAGAGTCCTGAGAAAGATTATAGGCGTGAACAGATGGCATCAATGGCAATATCATATTAAAAACGAGGATATTAGGAAAGAACTTGACATTGTCAGCATCCAGGAATGGGTTAGCAGAGCTAATCTCAGGTGGTATGGTCACTTAAATAGAATGGGCGAGGAAAGATTAGCAAAACAAGTGTTCTCTGCCAGGGTGGCAGCAAAACGACCCAGAGGAAGGCCAAGATATAGGTGGATTGATACGATACAAAGTGCTTTAGACGATAGAAATATAAGATCTGATAATGTTGGAGTCTTGACAAGTAATAGACTGATTTGGAGGAAAATTGTAGATAGGAAATTAATAATGATGTAATTTTTTTCATGTAGTACTATCATATCCTGTACACCCCTTGAGGGTACATGGCAGGAATTTGATGATGATGATGATATTATTTACACAGTATTATTTTATAAATGAAACATCATGTAGCAGTATTTACTCGGATATAAACTTTAAAAGTATGAAAAATGCAAACTTTATCCTTCACCATCGTATTCACTGTCGAAATAGGTTGATTTATATCCCGAGCTTTTGTTGATATAATTTTCCCGTCTTTATACACACGAATTATTTTCAACTTTTCTTCTAAAGTAATTGCACACCTTTGTTTTTTAGATTTATTACCAGCTCGTTAGGTTTTGCATTTCAAATCCATTTTAAGTAAATAAATAATAAGTAAATAAACAATACTTATTTCTAATTGGTAGGTTTCAGTTTGAATGTTACGGCTTTTGCGCACTTGCCCTCTGCTGCCCTCGACATTTACCAGTAACCTGTCACTGCCTGTTACTATACATTACATTTGCTGTGAATGCCGAGTCTAGTTAACATTATGTCGTTGATTACTGCAGTGGATGTCAAAGACGCAAAAGCTGCAAACATGTTCATATGCGCTGGTACATTTTTGAGATTTATTACATAACTGTGAATTTGCATAAGTCGCGTATTGCGTAAGTCGGGGGGTTACTTTATACATGTAATTATAACCAGCTGATATGGATAGTGGCCAATAAAAGTTGAAAAATTGCTTAGAGTCGTAAAGTCAGGGTTTGCTGGAAACTAAGTGGGCTGAATGTGTGATCCAAATTGTTGGGATTTTTATGCCACCATTATTGTTAAGATTAGGGTGGTTAATTAAAATTTCACAGGCTTCTTTAAATTTCTGTCCATACCACTTTTTTGTATGATGTAACGAGCAAGTACTTTTCCAATCAGTTGATGTAGGGTGTTAAGAGCATGATCTGAGAGGCCTGCTTCACCGAAATTGTTAAATTTAATTTGTCATTTGTGCTCTTTTTTTATGGATAGATTGTACATCCAGTTTCCCCAATATAAGATAAGTTACAGGTGCAATAGATGCAATAAATTCCAGAATGTGCCAATGGGGGAAGAAGATCCTTAAAGAGTTTAATATGTTTTTTAATTTTAAAGGTGGTTTAAAACTGGCATTAAGATTATAAATAATGGTGTAGGATTCTATTAATTTTTTTCTGATAATCCTTTAATGTATGGGATAGCTATGGTTTTCCTGTAATCTATATTATTTTTTGATGATATTTTTGATTAATAGTATTTTTGCTATAGCCATTATTTATAAATGTATTGCTAATAATCTGGCTACCTGAACAAACAACATGAGTACATACAATTTACTATTAAAATTGAAAATCAGAACTCGCTAGCTTTCCTGGATACACTAGTCACACATCTTCCCTCAGGCTGTCTATCCTTCATTGTTTACTGCAAACCTACACATACCAGCTGTTATATACATGCTATCTCATATCACCACCCTTTGCAAAAATTTGGAGTCATTAACACTCTCAGAAACAGAGCTATGACAATTTTCTCTAATGAATAAGCTCTTAAACAAGAATTAAAAATTATTAGCAATACATTTATAAATAATGGCTATAGCAAAAATACTATTAATGAAGTTCTTCATAAAACTTCATCAAAAAATAATATTGATTACAGGAAAACCATAGCAATCCCATACATTAAAGGGTTATCAGAAAAATATTAATAGAATCCTACACCATTATAATCTTAATGCCACTTTTAAACCACCTTTAAAATTATAAAACATATTCAACTCCTTTAAGGATTTTCTCCTCCCATTGGCACATCCTGGAGTTTATTGCATCTATTGCACCTATAACTTACCTTATATTGGTACACAATAAATAACGGAAAAAACTCGCGTAGAAAGATTATTTATTAGTATAATTTTCGCCTGTGTGTCACTGGCATCTTCAGTACATTAAGCTCAAAATTAAACACTAACTGACAATTCCAAAAAGCGCCACCTAAGTAGCTGGTGTAAGATAACTAAAAAGGTCAATAACTTTCCTAAAAAAAAATAAAAAAAATAAATAAAAAATAAAAAATAAAAAAATTAATACAATAAAAAGTTAGGAAAGATTAGCTGATTTGTAAAGTACTATCTCCCATAAAGGGGATAGACGTAAGCCGTCGGTTCTGTTTAAGTTAGGAGAATGAAGTAGAGTTTCACATGTTTCTTTATAAAGGCGTTCCATGAGAAACTGACTTTTGTGAAGAACTCTTGTCTTTCTCCAATGAACTCTATGTCTAGTGAAGATGGCATGTTCAGAAAGTCCAGACTTTTCAGGTTTAAAGTATTCAATATAAGATTAGTGTTCTTCTAGCCGAATAGAGGCAGATCTTCCCGTTTGTCTGAAATAAGATAATCCACAAGAGCACGGAATCTGGTAGACACCTGGATGATTAAGATGTGGAAGCTTGTCCTTAGGAGAAGTAAGAAAGGTGGAGATTTTTCTAAACGGTCGAAAGGCAACAAAAATATTCAGTGGTTTTAAAACTTTTGCTATACGTTCACTGATGCCTTGTACATAAGGGATAGTAATGCGCGTTAATTTCTCATGGAACGCCTTTATAAAGAAACATGTGAAACTCTACTTCATTCTCCTAACTTAAACAGATCCAACGGCTTACGTCTATCCCCTTTATGGGAGATAATACTTTACAAATCAGCTAATCTTTCCTAACTTTTTATTGTATTTTTTTTTTTTTAGGATAGTTGACCTTTTTAGTTATCTTACACCAGCTACTTAGGTGGCGCTTTTTGGAATTGTCAGTTAGTGTTTAGTTTTGAGCTTAATGTACTGAAGATGCCTGTGACACACAGGTGAAAATTATACTAATAAATAATCTTTTTACGTGAGTTTTTTCCGTTATTTATTGTGTACGATATGTCTACTCACGGTTTACCTCTTTTAAAACTTATTACCTTATATTAGGGAAACTGGATGTAAAATGGATGTAAAAAAAAACAGTGCAAATGACACATTAAATTTAACAATTTTGGTGAAGCAGGCCCTCAGATCACACTCTTAATACCCTACACCAAATTGACTGGAAAAATACTTGCTCGTTACATCATACAAAAACGTGGTATGCACGGAAATTTAAAGAAGCCTGTGAAATTTTAATTAACCACCCTAATCTTAACAATAATGGTGGCATAAAAATCCCAAGAATTTGGATGGCACACATTCAGCCCACTTAGTTTCCAGCAAACCTGTATTGCTTAGAGTCGTAACTTTACAACTCTAAGCAATTTTTCAGCTTTTATTGGCCACTACCATACCGGCTGATTGTAATTACATGTATACTTTTATAAGTAATTTTTTTTAATTAATTTTTTCCTTTTTTGTAAACATGTTGCTCTGCAGCTTAATTTAATTTTGTAACCTAATAGATAATAATAATAATAATAATAATAATAATAGGACTCTGGTGTTGATGTAGTAAGGGGTTTTTTTTTTCACCAGAAGTCAGGCCAATAGCTATAGCTGTTGGTCAGTAATTTTAGCATGCCATATAGATTGTAGTGGAGCTTGTTTCTTTGTATATATGTGTATACTCCAGACGATGACCTTAATGTGCAGGTCGAAATGTCAAGTGCTTATTTTGTTTTATATTAAACTAAAGTTTTACTCTAACACGGTAGTTGTTTCCATACTTTTCATGACATATACTTAAAACATGATACATGGTAGAGATGCAAGGAGGAAATAGTGGCGGTGGTTTCAGGAAGTATGGGTGTGAGATAAAAGTGAATAGAATGAAATACAATAGACCTGGTAATGTGGTGGTTTAGTGACCATGAGTTTCTTGAGTTTTTGAGGACCAACTAACTTGGGCGGTATATAACAGAGGGCACATGAGGACTGAGGGAACACCCTCAATCCTCATGTGATCATCTTATCACATATATATGATCTGATCATCTCATCAGAGGTTGTTATTAAAATGAGGAATTAAATCTCGCTCTAGTTGGTGGGAGTTACCATGAAGTGATTATCTGGGTTTTTGCCAGCCATCTGAAGACTTCTGTAAGGAAAAGGTATATGTAAACGACAAGGCTGGTGATTATGAGAAGCTAAGGAGACAGATTACAGCTGTAGTATGGTGTGAGGAGTTGGGCAGAAAGGAGATCATTACTATTCAAGAACCATCTGGTAGAAGCATTGTCTAAATCCAAGGGTCAGTAAGTTAAATGATGTAGGTGTGAAATGGATGAATGGGGATATTCACTTGATGATGCAGTGTCACAAATAACTATGAGTAGAGCAGATTGTGATCTTACAAGTAGACTTGTATGCCTGTTAAATTTTGCAAAATGTAATGTTTTAAAATTTGGAAAACAAAGATGGAATGTAGAATATCTACCAAGTGTAAAATTTAGAGGACATATCGTCAAACTTGTGAGGATAGTACAACAAATTCTGGCAATGATCTGGAGGACACTGACTTATGGAAGTAAGGAGATTCTGGTTCCTTTGTATAAGGCCTTGATTAGTCCACATATGGACTACTGTGCATAGAGATGTGCACCTGGTTTTCAAAAGAATGAAGAGATATTGGAAAGGGTCCAGAATCAGTTGATTTGGGCAATGTTGAGTATGAAGAAAGCTTGAGAAGATGCAATTTACAAATAGAGGAAGAGGAGTGATCTGATAGAGACATACAAGTTGGTAAGGGGTTGTTATGGGTTTAATGTTGAAGAGGTTTTCATAAAATGATGGGAGATGAGGAGACAACAAGAGGTCAATAAATAGTATAAAATAGATTTACCTTGCATATGAGGGATGTCCAGAAAGTAAGTTCCGATGGGCTGTGAGAGAAACAAAAATATACTTACAAAAAAATTTTATTGGAAATTAAAGTAGACATCTTTCACCACTTTTCTATATAATTTCTGCCATTGTTCAGACACTTATCATAACGGGGCACCAAGAGTTGTCTACCTTCGTCATAGAAGGTAGAAACTCTTCTACGATGATGTTTTCTGCCTGTGACGCAAACCATGTATTGACTGCTTCTTTGACTTTGTGGTTGTTGTCTTGAAACCGCCGGCCACCAAGGAAAAATTACAGATGTTTGA
This sequence comes from Typopeltis vanoorti, assembly GCF_054136105.1. Taxonomy (NCBI): domain Eukaryota; kingdom Metazoa; phylum Arthropoda; class Arachnida; order Uropygi; family Thelyphonidae; genus Typopeltis; species Typopeltis vanoorti. The sequence continues at coordinate 16,957,088 of NC_143552.1, read as the reverse complement.
ACAGGTGAAAGTCGCTTAGCACGAGGTCAGGACTATATGGGGGATAATGGAATTGTTCCCAGCCAAAGGTGGCGAGAAGTTGTTGTGTTAGCCGGCCATGCGTGGGCAGGTGTTATTATGAATCAAAACAATGCCCCTGGTAAGCATGCCACATCGTTTATTCTGGATCGCACAACGCAGTTTCTTAATGGTTTGGCAGTACACATTTGCTTTGATTGTGGAGCCTTGACCCAAGAGGTCTACAAGCAAAATTCCTTGTCTGTCGTAAAACACAGTGCACATGATATTCCGGGTGGAAACCATGTCTTCAATTTTGTCTTGACTGGTGATGAGGTGTGCCTCCACTCCATGGACTGTTGTTTGGATTCGGAGGTTGCACGCGACACCCAAGTCTCATCCCTGGTGACAAGTCTGCTCAGGAAAGCATCGCTATCCTCATGGTAGCGTGTCAAGAATTCCAACACACTGCCCAGCTGATTCACTTTGTGTTGTTCTGTAAGCAACTTTGGCACCCAGCATGCGGACGATTGGATTTTCTTAGACATCATAAATACACACCAAGAAGCGCGTACGCACTGCAAGAATGTCTGAAAATGCCACCAACACCTTGCTAAGGAATCAAGAAATTCAGCACGCATGCACACCATTGCAATCGCAGTACTGCAGTGAAAATATTTAAAAATGGAACTTACTTTCTGGACATCCCTCGTATATATATTTTATTAGTATAAAAATTTTGCTCTAGTATGAAAGGCATCTTTGATATGATTCAAATTAAACATCAAGAAGAGAATCCAGTATATTCAACAATGACCTGCTCAAACTGTGTGTACATTATGTAAAGCATCATGAGCACCATTTTTTTAAATAAAATTTTTGCCATTGATATTAGTCCATTGATATTATTGATTCAATAACCTTTGGAAAACACCGTGAAATACTCAAAGGAAACATAACCATCTGCTTATAATATATATATATATATATATATACCAACAGGTTTTGCCAACTTAGCTGTTCGGCTTCTTCAGGTTGAATAAAAGAGATAGAAAACAACTTAAGCACTTAAACTGTTCATGAAGGAATGAGCCGAATACAGTTGTATTTTTTACAAATACAAAAGAACGCGTGCATCAAACACATGGAGCGTGTATGATGTCAACTGTTGTTATTCAGGAACGTTCTGTAATTAGCAGCGAAATTTAACTCTGGCATGCTTAATGATCTTATGATGGTGTTCCAATTATCAGCTAGAATTAATCCTTGGTTTTTATTGAGGTTGTGTTTAGAACGGATGACTGTTAATGACTAGTCTGTGTCCCGAGCAGAAATTCAGCAAATGCTTACAATTATTATGAACTTTGCCCTTTTCTCCAAATTTTCCCAAAATGTTATATATGCTTGGTGAGAATCATTTCTTACTTTGCTGTTTAGATCTCCAACAATGTCCACTTTTTCCATTTTCTTTATGTCAGCTGACTGTTCTAAACTTGAAAAATTTTTCCACTTTTTCCTTAGAAGAAAACCTTCTGTAGGACCATAGGCACAAAAAAAGTTTCATTGTCCATTTTGAGGTGTGCCCACATGACTCTACTTGACAAACTTTATGTCATGTATTGCACATTGCCAAAAACATGCCAGAGAAATATGACTGAAAGTACGCATTTCATATTGAACTCTTAATAATTGAAAACATTTTAAGCACATGAGGATAGCAGCAAGTTTGAGTTGCCTGTAATAACTATGAGGCATTAGTGAATCATTTTTAAGAAGCAATGAATGATTCAAATTGAGATCAAAAAGAAAGATGCTTATATGAAGGACTGCACAAAAAAATTACAAACTTTATACTTTCCTTTATATTAGAATTAGGTTTAATCATGCTGTTGTCAAATCTGTGTTTGGACTTGCAGGAATGTGATATAGTTTTGTACACAACGAATTTTTTTTTTTTTTTTAAAGTTATTGTACAACTTTTCATGAAAAACAACCATTCCAGGATAGTATTCACCAAAGCTGCCAAAAATCTATTATTTCAAGAGTTTCACTTCATGGGACAGATTATTAATAATTATTCTCCTATTGATCTGAAAGCTTTCTATAGAACTTTTTAGCAAGCAGTAGAATGAAGGCTGTTGGATAGTAAAAAAAATATAAAAAAAAGCTATTTAGCAATGCCAGCTCTAGTACTCGATAGGAAAGCATGGCCTGAAGATATTAACTCTCAAGTGACATTTCATGAGAGTGAAGTTAGAGAATTATCAGTTTAGGCTTCAGTTAAATGAAACAGATTGTTTGTTGATTTCAAAAATACCTAACAGATCAGACAGTTTCACAAAAATTGAATCATTTGATGATGCTCTGAGTACAATGCTAATTTCAACAAGTGAATGAGGCTTTTCACAAACCTGTTGTTAGTCTAACCGCAGCTTCTTTCATTACAAAAGCAATTTGTCTGCTACAGTCTAGGAAAATATGTCAGTTCGTGGCTGCTTAGATCAGAGCTTCTTAAACTTTTTCCACTTGCGACCCCTTTTTGCCCAAGAAATTTTTACGCAACTCCGGGTATATCTACCCTATATATATATAAAATGATAAGCCTTTTTATGTCACGTCTGTATGTCACGTTTTTTGAAATGTTTTGAAACTCAGAGGCTACCCTGAGTGTCGAGTCATCAGAATTCAAAGAGAACCAGCCTACCAGTTCGGAACTCGGGGTGGGTGGGTGGGTGGGGGGCTGTTTTGAGTCATCAGAATTCAAGGACAACCGGCCTACTGCGCCCAACTCGGGGGGGCAGTCGGAACCCACCCTTTTCGAGTCATCAGAATTCAAGGAGAACCGGCCTACCAGTTCGGAACTCGGGGGGTTGTAGCCCCACCAGGGGACATAGCCCCATCCCCAGTAGGTATATAAAATAGGTATACATATCAAACATTTACTGATGATAAATCATAAAGAAATTTATTTTAAAACAATTCTTTGGTATACATATAATTTTACCATTTACATAAAGAATTACAATATACAATAGTCTCGAATCTGAGCTGAGGTGTTTCTGGCAGTGTTCGTTGGCGTTGCGTGATGTGACGACATGTGCAGTGCAAAATACACGTTTCTGTTCAGGAACAAGGCTGCAGTGGAGTAGTGAGATGCAACATGGGTGAGCACTGTCAGAAACACCTCGGATTCATTACACGTTTGATTTTGAATTAATTTTTGGTTGTTGCACTTTCAGAAACTTTTTACTGTTGCCAAATTTTTTGCAACCTCGTTTGGGATCGCAACCGACAGTTTAAGACGTTCTGGCTTAGACAACATCATCCAGCAATAGACACACACAGTGATTAAAAAATCAGCATATTGTGCCAGGTGCAAACTTAATATCTCCACTAAATAATACAAATCTCACTGTAACAAACTACGAATTATCCCAAGTTCTGACCAAGCTTCCATGCTCCCAATGATATTCAAAGTAAATTCACCATAACAAAATATTCTTTTGATCTGTGTGTGTGTGTGTGTTATAGTGAGAGTGTACCATATATATTTTAAATATTCAGCAGTTCTTCAGTGCATCCTGTCAGTGTCTGAGAGTATATTTTGAAAGGATATGCCTCAATCAGTATCAGTGAAATTTGTGTGATCAAGATGGATATATCCATCTTGATCCCACAATATGATGGATATATACATCATCATTATCATCATCATCAAATTCCTGCCATGTACCCTCAAGGGGTGTACAGGATATGACAGTACTACATGAAAAAATTACATCATTACTAACTTCCTATATACAATTTTCCTCCAAATCAGTCTGTTACTTGTCAAGACTCCAACATTATCAGATCTTATATTTCTACGTCTAAGGCACATTGTACCGTATCAATCCACCTATATCTTGGTCTTCCTTGGGTCGTTTTCCTGCCAACCTGGAAGAGAACACATGTTTTGCTAATCTTTCCTTGCCCATTCTGTTCAAGTGACCATACCACCTGAGATTAGCTCTGCTAACGCATTCCCGAATTTCGACAATGTCAAGTTCTTTCCTAATATCCTCATTTTTAATATGATATTGCAATCGATGCCATCTGTTCATGCCTATAATCTTTCTCAGGACTCTCATATCTGCGGTCTCTAGTCTTTGGTCAAGTGTTTTACTTCTGACCCAGCTCTCAGATCCATAAGTTAAAACTGGTTTGAACACTGTCTTGTATACAGCTAATTTAGTGTTCCGACTAATTTCTCTCTTACTCCATATGAATTTATTCAATTGACTTCCCACCATACCAGCTTTGCTGATTCTGTTGTCTATTTCTATATTTAATTTACCATCTTCAGTAAAAATCGTGCCTAAGTAGCTGAAATGTTTTACTTGTTCCACAGGTTCTCCATTCACAACACAGTTGACATTTTCAATGATTCTGTCTATTTTCATTGTCTTTGTCTTTTTATTGCTGACCGTCATACCATATCTATTACAACAGCTATTCAATTTAGTCAGAGAATCTTGCAGACTTGTAGCAGATTTATTTAGAAGTATAACATCATCCGCATAAAGCAAAGAGCTGACATTAACATCTCCAATTTTGATATCAGGTTTAATACCACTTTCCTTCATAATGTGATCCATATAGATAATGAATAACAGAGGGGATAATGTACATCCTTGTCTCACACCAGATTTAACATTAAACCATCTTCCTGTACTTCCTTCAATTCTAACTGCTGACTTACAACTCAAATAAAGACTAAGTATTGCTTGATATAATGCCCCATTGACATCATATAACTGCAGCGTATTGAATAGCTTCTCGCTTGGCACCTTGTCATATGCCTTTTCCAAATCGACAAAACTTAAATATAGATCTTTGTTATATTCCCAGGCTTTCTCGACTATTTGTCATAAAGTGAAGATCTGATCCCGACAGCCTCTATTTGGCCTGAATCCAGCTTGTTCTTCACCAAGCTTTTCTTCCACAATTCTTCTCAACCGTTTCTCAAGTATACGCTTGTTGTCGCACTGATTAGATCGTCGGCTTGTCGAGAGCTCCTGAAAAGATTAGTAGTATTTTGTGTTAACATTAGATATTTTACTAGAATTTTAAGTAGTATTGTTTGCTTTTTGTTTCTTGGTGTGTCTGTGCAATTTTTGCATGTTTTCTGTTATTTTAATTATTATTTTTAAGAAAAGATAGTGTACACATGGCACCAATAAAGAAAAAAATGGCGGCCAGGTCGCCATGTTTGTTTAAGAGTTTTGATGTAAACGAATTTATGCAATGTGCTGTCTGTGAGATGTATGCCTTGCGAAGAGCGGTGAGAGTCTAGTTAGAAAGTGATAGTGGAGTTAATATGTGTAGAAAGTGTAAAGAGAATGAGGACTTCAAGCGTGTTTCGTGTGTCGAGAGTGATATCGTTAACGATAGTCAGAATATAGAAAATGGCAGTGTGCTAGAGAATTGCGTGGTAGTGCCAGATAGGTGTGAGAGCGTCGCTGAATGTGTAAATGAAGGTAGAAACACAGAAAGAATGGATGATTTGATCGATAATGAAAATGGTGAGATAAATGCGAGTAGCGAAATTGCCCGTTTGAATGGTGCGATACACAGAGCTAAAAGACAACTGGAGCGTATGGAAAAATGTGTGTTGAACATACCGACAAATAACCGGCGGAAGTCTGTGACGGCAAATAATAGAATATTCGTAAACGTCAATAAAATGAAGGAGCGAGTGCTTTATGGGGATTCGCTATTAAGAGGCGTAATAATTGAGAGTTTAACGAAGTCGTACCAGCCGGGTGCGAACATAAAGGACGTCAGCGAATCTATTCGACTGCAGAAACAGAGGGTGAAAGAGATGATAATCGTGGCAGGAATGAATGATTTGAAAGAGGACAAAATGGAAATGATAGAGCATGTGAGGGAGTTGTTTGAGGTAGCAAAAGAGAAGAGTGAGAGAGTTAGGATGGTGAGTATCTTACCGCGGTATGACAGCGAAGTGTTTAGAAGGAGGGCCATAATTGCCAATGACTTTATGCATGGGTTATGCATGGAGAGTGGTGTGGAATTTGTGGATGTGTGGAATGAGTTCGATGGGCGAAAGGACTTATATAAGATGGATGGGTTACATTTGAATGGAGTTGGTGTACGGAGACTTGAAAGAGTGTCGATGAATGATGTGGAAGTGGATGTACAGACTCAGGGAATCTAGATTTATTAAGGGGGGTGTAGACATGCAGACTTTAGGGGGGCAGTTAAGTGTATGAATGAGTATATTATGCCCGAGCGAGTACAACGGACAACAAATCAGAATGGGATAGTTAGTATAAGGCATCAAAGTAGATATGGGACAAATGGGCTTCTGCGATTCATGTACACTAATGCTAGGAGTATTAGGAACAAGAAGGAAGAGTTTTTGGCCATGGTTGGCACTTCCAGGCCACAGGTTGTCGGTATTAGTGAAACATGGCTGACAGAAGATGATAAAGCTAGTGGGATTGAATGCGACGGGTATAGCATGTTCAGGAGTGACAGGGTGAATAAAAAGGGGGGAGGAGTGTTATTGATGATAGCTGATGAGCTTCAGCCAAGGAGTATGGAAGTTGAACTGCAGGATGGGGAAAAAAGCGCATTTGAGGCTGTTTGGTGTGAGATAGAATCTAGCAGAACAAAATATACAATTGGGTGCTGCTGTAGACCGGGTGATGGAGTGGATGGTGGGGATAGTATGCATAAGCAAATAGAAGAAATGAGTGGAAGGAGGGTAATTATTATGGGTGATTTCAATTATGGTAACATTGACTGGAAAGAGGAGAGGGCACATGGGAGGAAGGAATTGGATTTTATGCGGTTATTAAGGGACAACTATCTACGGCAACATGTATTGGAAAATACCAGGGTGCAGAGAGTGCTGGACCTAGTAATTGCAAATGAGAATGTGACTGTAACGAACATGACCATGTTGCCACCAATTGGTGAGAGTGACCATAAGGTCATGACTTGGGAGGTGGCTAAAGGAGTCGAATTTACAATTAAGACAGGGTACATGTGGAATTACCGGGCTGGTAAGTATGACAAGCTTAGGTGTGTGCTTGGCTCAATGCCATGGCATGTAAAACTGCAAGGGCTGGATGTCGATAGCGCATGGGAGGTGGTTAAGAACTGTTTGCAGGAGGCAATGGTTGACTGTATACCAAGAGTCCGAATAATAAATCAAGTAGGGGTTAAATGGAGGAATAACACTATTAAGCTTGAGCTGCAAAAAAAGAAACAATTGTGGAGGGAATTTAAGGCGAAGGGTGACCATCACGCGCAGGAACAGTATAAAGCTCAGGCCAGGATGGTAACAAGGGTGGTAAGAAAAGCAAAAGCAGATTACGAAAGGAAATTGGCCAAGCAGGCTAAAGAGAATCCCAAACAGTTTTTTCAATATGTTGCAAGTAAAAGGAAAAATGCTCATTGTAGAATGATCTTAAAAAATGCTGAGGGTAGGGAGGTAACCGAATCAGTCGATATTGTGGAATTACCGAGCGAGCACTTTGCAAGAGTATATCATCCAGGTGGTGACTTTACAGGAATGGAAGAACCAACAGCTTATACTGGAATTGTGATGAATGAAGTAGAGGTAACTAGTCTATTACAGAACCTCAATGTCAATACATCTGTGGGATTGGATGGTATACCAGCTCATGTCGTACGTGAAGCGGCCAAAGAATTGTCAGTGCCCTTGACCATTTTGTTTAATTTGAGCCTCAGGACTGGGTCAGTCCCAAGGGGGTGGAAAGAGGGGAAAATAGTTCCACTGCACAAAGGTGGTTCCAAGGCTGCTGTTGAAAATTACCGGCCAATCAGCATAACAGGAATCATTATCAAGGTCTTAGAGAAAATAGTCAAGAGGAAAATACAAGATTGGATAGAAGAAAATGGGATACTGTATCGGGGACAGCATGGTTTTGTGAAGGGTAGGTCATGCCTCAGTAACTTGCTCACGTATTATAACACAGTGACGGCTGAACTGGATAAGGGTAATGGGTTTACAGTGATTCTACTGGACCTTGCTAAGGCCTTTGACAGGATACAACATGGAATTCTAATCAGTAAATTGCAGCATATGGGAATGGACATAGGGTTGGTGAGATGGATAGGAGGGTGGTTGACGGAGAGATATCAGAGAGTGGTTTACTCAGGAGTAGACGGCCTGTGACTAGTGGTGTGCCACAAGGATCTGTTCTTGGACCACTGCTGTTTAATTTGTTCATAAATGATATAGGAAAGGATCTGAGAGGAACAGTTCATTTGTTTGCGGATGATGCGAAGTTGGGTAGGGCAATAGTGAATGCAGATGACGTCAAAATTTTGCAGGATGATTTCGATAGATTGCAGGTCTGGGCTAAGGAGAATGGATGTCAATTTAATGTGGCAAAATGTAAGGTTATGCATTTTGGGGTGAAAAGATTGGCGGCAGTTTACTGCATTGGTGGAACCGTGCTCCAGGAAATTGATGAGGCTTTAGGAGACGAGATTTAGGAGTGTTGGTGGATAAGGAATTGAAATTTAGGGGACACATTGCAAAAGTGGCCAAATCAGTTCATCAAATCACTTGGTTGCTGAAGAATACGTTGACAAGCAGGTTATTGTTCCTCTGTATCGAGCCTTGATAAGACCCCATCTCGACTACTGTGCTCAGATTTGATCACCTAGGTTTCTTCTTGATGGGGAGGAGGTGGAGAGGATCCAGAGGCGAGTGACCAAGATGATAGCAGGTCTGTGGAATGAACCGTATGAGAACAGGTTGAGGATTTGTGGGTTGCAAAAATTGGTTGATAGGCGGAGGAGGGGAGATATGATTGAGACATTCAAATTACTGAAGGGTTTCTATAAAATTAATTCAGAAGATATTTTTGAGAACAGGGCTGGTTGTGGGAGGACTAGGGGACATCCATGGAAACTGGGCAAAAATGTGGTTAGTAAAGGTGTTAGAGCTGGGTTCTTTACTTTTAGAGTAGTGAATGAGTGGAATGCGCTCCCTGAGTCTGTGGTGGATGCTGTGACAGTGAATGAGTTTAAGGCGGGTATGATAGATATTGTATGAATGTCGAACAGTTGTGATGAATATGATTTGAGGCCTCCCTCGATGTGTCTAATGACTCCCTGGAGTTGCCCGTAATAATAGTAATACTTGCATAGATCTTGCCAGGAACACTCAGTAGGGAAATACTTCTGTAATTCTCACATTCAGTTTTATTTCCCTTTTTATATATGGGTACTATGAGCGCTCTACTCCAATCATCGGGAATTTGTCCCTTTGTCCAGGCTTTCGGAACTATGCAGTGCAGCCACTGTAACACTCTTATACCACCATACTTCAGCATTTCTGGTCGAATATCATCTACTCCTGCTGCCTTTCCACATTTCAAGCCTTTGATGGCTTTTTCTACTTCGAGTATAGATATCTATTCCTGACTGCATGCCTGGTTAGTGTTTTTTTATCACTGTGCTGTCATCTCTGCTTGTTTCATTTAGCAGTTTTTCAAAGTAATTACTCCATACTTCAAGGATATCTTTTTCTCCTGTTTTCATGTCACCTTTATCATCTCTAACTCCTTTTACAGCACTCTTTCCTCCATTCCTAAGCTTCTTCAACAACCTCCAGAATATTTTGCCACCTTCTTGATATTTATTTTCTATATTCTTGCCAAAGTCCTCCCATGACTTTTGTTTAGCTAGTTTTACAATGTGTTTAGCTTTCTTACATTTGTCTCTGTATTCTGTAAGAGTAAAAGCTGACTTATTTGCCAGGAACCTTTGATATGCTTTCTTCTTTTCCTTCACTGCCTCTTTAACTTCCTGTGTCCACCAGGTAGTTCTGATTTTTTTATCCTTGCACACAACCTCACCACATGCCTCTCTGGCAGAATCAATCAATGTTTTCTTCAGAGTTTGCCACTGAATCTCCAAGGCTTGATTCTTGTTCTCAAACTCTTTCATTTTCTTTTCAATAATCTTTCTGTATTTTATTCTACAGTTCACATCTGAGAGCTGCTAAACTTTTATTCGCTTTAAAACTTTCTTACATGTTATTCTTTTCAATATGAAATTCAATTTTATCCTGCTCATGACTAAATAGTGATCACTTCCAATTTCAAATCCTCTGTAAACTCTGGTGTCCTACACCAGGGAGAAAACATCACTATCAACAATAACATAGTCAATGAGACTTTTCTTATTCCTAGCCTCTTCTCTCCATGTGAATTTGTGCACATTTTTATGTTGGAACATGGTGTTAGTAATAACCAGTCCATGTCCTGAGCAGAAATCCAACAGATATTTGCCATTATTATTAGCTTTGCTCTTTTCACCAAATTTTCCCAAAATATTTTTGTATGTCTCACAATCATTTCCTACTCTGCTATTTAGATCCCCAACAAGGACCAACTTTTCCTTTTTCATTGTGTCAGTTGCTTTTTCTAAAGCGTCAAAAAATTCCTCCACTTCTACCTTAGTAGAACCTTCTGTGGGAACCATAGGCACAAATAAGTCTCATTGTCCAGTTCCCCATTCTCATATTTGCCCACATTACTCTACTTGAGACTGACTGCCATTCAAGCAGATTAGCCTCGTATTTTGTGTTGAATACTATGGCTACTCCTTTTCCTTGATTGTCATTGCCTGAATATAACATTTTGTATTTATTGCTCAGAAAGATCTCACCAGTTTTGGTCTTTTTTGTTTCAGTCACCCCTATTATGTCGATCTGGTACTTATCTAATTCCTCAGCTAGCTCCATTTCTTTGCCATTCAGGCTTCTTATGTTGATAGTACCGATCTTTATCTCTGGTGATGTTGAGTTGGGGTTTGTTTTCAGATTTGTTCCAGTAGCTGACTTTTCGCTGTTCGCTCTGGTTCTCTGGCGAAAACAACAGGGGTCTTGTTTAACCGGGCGACGCCCCAACCAGCATGAAATTTTGTCATGTTGTACCATATTTTTTTTTTATTTTGGTTTAACCAATAAGAGTACAATTTGGTCGGCTAAATCCCAAATTGCCAGCCCATCCTCGTTCGTTCAGTATCAAAGTAGATACCCAACAGGGTAAACCACGAGAAGGTGAGGATTGGACATTAGGTCAGAAGCCCTGGTCGGTTCTCCGCATTCCTTTAAAAGCTATGTGGAGGTCTCCTCTCAGTTATACAGCTTTGACCCTTAAGCACCACATCATACTATATCAATTAGCTTCATAGCTACAGCTGTATCTGGCAAAAGAGTTTTGACCTACATTATTTTGACACTTAACCCTGGAAAACAAATCCCACAGTCAAAAATATGTGAAGACATATTAGAAAATAAAAATATATGTTATAAAAATATGTGAAGTTGATTGTATATTTAATATATGAAGCAGACCCAGGACCATGGTATGCTTCAATTAAACAAAACAGAAAAATATGCTTCTGAAATAATATTTAAGACTGGCTCTTGAGCATAGAAGTAAAACTGATGCCTTGAAAGTGTATTTTTTAATATTATAATATAGTAAATTACATAATATTGAGGTCACTTCAAGACTGATTCAGTACTTGTAGTCGGAGGAGTAAAAAGTTTATGTATGTGTGATTTTTTCTGTTACTGACTAGAGATATCAATCATAATGTAAATAATGAACATTATTATTCCATTAAGTCTACATATTATTAATAAAATATAATTGCCATAGTATTTTAAAAACTTGGTCTCTTTTGACAGTTTATCTATTCAGAATATATTTTATTTTTGAATATTATTTTAATAATGGTAATAAAAATTATTTATAATTTAAAATACATTTTAAATATTTAACGCTTTCCAAACTGATATTTTTTGGTACATTTTCACAGTGGAATATATTCAAACCTATGCTCACCTGTTTGTTGAAGGATCATCTGGAAATACACAATCATCTTATTCTGCAACTGGTAGGAGAACAAGTGAAGCAAGCATTACAAGCACTATGTCTGGAATGGTAGAGACTATTCCACTTTCTACAGTCTCTTCATGTAGGTGCATATTTTATTTATTTATGATTATAATTATATTATTATATTCTTTTCTCTATATATAATTATTATCTTAGCATGAGGTACTTCTGGGAACATCTTTCCAATCTCTCCTTAATTAATTTGCACTAACCGTTCTCACTGGGTAATTCATTTCACTTGTGAAGAAAAAATTTAATCCTTGCATCCTTACTGACTACTTTCCTTCATACAGGTGTGGAAACTTGTTCTTTCTCCTCCTGTCACATACTGAAAAATTTCAGTCATCTCTGTTTCTAAAATTGTTGCATCCATCTCTTATTTTCTTCTTCTTTCAAGATATAAGCTAAAAACCTATATCAGCATTCTAAGGTTTTCAGCCTCTTTGGGCTATACCTTGTAACTTCTTTTGGTACAAGGTATACTTCTCCTTTCTCCGTTTTTTGTATATATTCTCTCCAATTCATTTGGTTTTCTTTTATTTTATCATTTATTGCTTGTATTTCTAATTCCTTCCTGATTTCATCATTTCGTACTCTTCCATTCTTGTACATCCTTGAACTGCTCTAAGAAATTTCATTTTGACTGCTTGTATTTTATTTTCATCTTTTTTTCTCTCTATCCAACTTTCTGCTTCAAATAGCATTGTTGCCACTGCCATGACTTTATAAAATTTTAATTGTGTTTCCTTCCTTGTTTTGACTTTTGTTGTTCATCTTATAGTACTGCAGATTGCTTGAAAATGGTGTTACTTATTGTCTGTATCAAATGTTGTCATATCCAAAATATTGAAAATGCATTATTATTATTCTAGAGTTTAGTTTTCAATTACCATTTTTTCTCATATGAGATATTTACCCCAGAATGTCTTAGTTTTAGTTTTCTTTGATAAGATTTATAAATTATATTCACTAGTTAATTGCTGTAGATAGTGAATGGATCTCTATTTTTTGATTTTTGTATAATTACTTGACAATCTTCATAAAGTATTGTGTTTACTGTTGTATGTTGATTGATGTTTATTACTGGGTTTACCACAGATTTCTGCTTCTTTATTAGATCATCTTCTATATATGTATTAAATAAAGTAGGAGAAAGGCTACATTCTTGTCAGACCCCCTGATTAGTTCTATTTCTTCTGCTGTGTATTCATTGATATTTATGATTGCAGTTGTCTTGTTATATAGGCTCTTAATTGCATTTAATAACTGTTTTGAATAGCCTCGGTCTTCTATTATATTCCATTAATTTTTTTCTGTTAATTTGGTGAAAGATTTTTTCATAATCTATGAATACTAGGTGAGTCTGTACATTAAATTCTTGTCTTTTTTTTTTTTCTTTTTTTCTATGATTTAGGAAGGGTAGAAGTTGCAATGATGATGTGAATACATCATCATTACAACTTCTACCCTTCCTAAATCCAGCCTGTTCCTCTAATAACAAACTATCATCAATAGTAGCAAGTCTTTTATTTTAAATTTTACTATATACTTTATATGCTGTATTTAATAAGTTAATGGTTCTGTAATTTTTCCATAAATTTCTATTTCTTCTTAAAAACTGAGATCCAAGAACTATTTAATAGGTGGTCTTATTTTGAAATCTTTTGCAACCAAAATTGATGAGGCTAATGACATCATTAGCCTCATGAATCTCTAAAAGCAAAGTTCTGTAATATATAAATGTAATCCAGAATGTCTTTACCCCAAAATATATAACTTTGAATATGACAACTATCTGTTATAATTTGCACAATATAGCAGTCTATTTATATCCTCTTGATGACATTCTGCATCAGAATCCTCATCATCCTTCTTGACTTAGCATCATCAGAACAATTACTCTCTCTCTCCCTCTCTTCAAGTTTTCACCAGTATTATTAATATACAAGTTGAACTATAAAGACTATTTCAACACCTTTTTACTAGACAACTTCTTCCTGATGTCTTAGTTACCTATTCTCTTATCCATCTGTTTTCCATTCTCATCTGCTCCAGTTTATTCAGATACTTCCAAGCAGTACTCCTTTTCAGACACTATAGTAAATTCTACTAATGTTCCTTATCTGACTTATTAGAAAATGAGAGGAAATATTAATACAGTATTAATACACATCCTTAAGCCATGCTGTTTGTTAAGTGTTGGGTCTTCAGTTTCTTCATATTTGACTAAATGTTCCTCAGTTTCCTTGCTCCAGGATAGGATGTACTGTTTGTATACTTGATTAGATTCTATCCAGATTCTTAAAGGCCTTCACCACCACTCCAGAAGCACTAATTCACCTCTATTTTGAATCGGCACCACCATCTAAATGGACATTTTAATGATCATCCTATTCACAACAGTTGTAAACCTTAACATTAGATTATCTGGGAACTGTGTTTTGATCGCAAGGGATGGTACTGTTTGAAACTACTTAAATCATCTGTAAGCATCTGGTTTCAGACTGGATAATGAAAATCATCAATCACATTTAGTTGGATTTTCTTTAATTATCCCCTGTTAGTTGTACCTCCTGCTCACTTTCCATTTTGATAATGAAATTCACTTACTTTCCAGTGATTTGTTGTCTTTGTTTGTGTTTCACAAAAATGTATCTGATACATTATCTCTTGTTAGTTTGCACATTCGTAGTATAGTGTACCATTTCTGCTTCTCAGTAAACATCTATGATAATGTAGGTCTTGTAACATTTCATATCTAAGTGCAATTTTAATCATGACCAGTCTGTCTCCTTCTCTTACTATTCTTCATTTCAAAATATTTTTTTAAAATTTAATTGTAGCTTTATATATCAAGTCAGTTTTGCTTGATGTTGGTTTCCTTTAATAACCTTTTGTCTGATGTTAGCAACTTGAGTGCACTTAATTGTTTAGCGTGTCCATTTTTTTTTTATTTTTTTTTTTTTTTTATTCTTATGGCAAAAAGAATGCAATGCAGCTACAAGTCTAGTCCAGAAAGCCAATCCAGGGCCTCATCCATCCCTCATTGATGTCTTAGAAGTTACCATGAAATTGACACCTTAGGCAGTTGTTCACAATATAAATGGTTGTAAGTAGCTGCATCTGTCCTGGTTAATTCTGATCCTGTTGACAGATGACCAAATCTTCCTAGGAAGAGCAAAACCAGGCTGCGGAGCATAGGGATCTTCAACCAGGAAGCCATTTGTTGGGAGATTGTTGGACCAGTGTTTTCTCTCCATGTGTCAGATGTTCATGGTAAGGCAGCTGAAGAGATTTCGTTCATGAACCAGAAAGGGTTTCTTGATTTTAGGCAAAGACTAGGTGGATTTTTGAGAGTCTGGTGTAGTGGCACAAGTGGGTTGCTCATGATTTTATTAAATTCTTTAATCGAAGCTTGTCTTCTCTGTATATTTGGTGAAGCAATGTTGGATATGACAAGCATCCAGG